>NC_134266.1:26655173-26695173 GCF_031893055.1 Leptodactylus fuscus | reverse complement strand
GCCATCAGTCAGATCATGCTGTACGTAGTTTTACATAGGACTGCCGGTAAATATGCTGCATCTTCTTATCTCAGAGAACTGACATTATAGAGAAGGTACAGCGGAGAGTTCTAAAACATATTCAGCTCTACTACATCTACAATAGATAATTACAGATGTAGCAGAGCTGAATGTGCAATAAAAACTCTCTGTGCAGCTCGCTGTGATATCTACTTACCTAAGCCTGCGGGAGAAAAGACTGCATTATCTCAACTCAGAGACGTGTCACAGGGTTAAATGACAAACTCAGCTCTACTACATCTGTAACTAAGTACATATATAATTAATAAGTAATCAGTGGACTACTATGTGCAGCTCATGGTAACATCTGTAGTTTTACCTAGGACTGCAGGCAAAATCACTGTATTATCTCCTCTCAGAGATTTGTGATAGAGTTAAATGGCAAACTCTGCTCTGCTACATCTGTAGTTAAGTATGTATTAGTTAAGAATTCAGTGGATGTCTACGTGCAACTCATGGCGATATCTGTAATTTTACCTAGAGCTGCAGGCAAAACCACTGCATTACCTCAACTCATGGATTTATCACAAAGTTAGATGACAAACTCGTCTCTGCTACATTTCTAATCAAGTACATACGAGTCTTTACTTACAGTCTGTCTATTAACATGTTGATCATGCAGAAATCATGCTGAGATCTTCGTTTTGCTTTCACATAGGACTACAGTTATAAAAGGCAGTCACAAAGGATCAATGACAAATCCACCTCTGCTACATCTGTAACTAGGAACATATATATTTATTGAGAATTCTGTGCAATGTGACCCCCATGTTGATATTTTTGGTTTTACCTAGGACTGCATTATCTCAACTCAAAAACTTGTCACAAAGTTAAATGACAAATACAAGTCTGCTATGTCTGTAATTAAAGACGACCTGTCACCACCTTTACCATTCAATCGGCTCTGCTTCACTGATTCCGACACAGTTGGAATTTTTTCTCTAGCCCCTACCGTTCCCGAGCAGTCAATGCTATTACTTTCAGCACTCAATATGCTAATGAGCCTGTCTACTGTCAGTTGGGTGTGTTCTAGACTACCTGCTCCGGTCCAGGACTGCCCACTTGACAGTAGAGAGTCTTATTAGTTTATTGAGTGCGGAAGCTAACAGCGTCGATTACTCAGGAACCGTGAGGGCTAGAGAAAAAATTCCAACTGCGCTGGAATCGGTGAAACAGCACCTATTGAAAGATGCAAAGATTTGGGGCTGTGGGGAGGGTTGAAAGTGCCCCTTTAAGTAGATATATAGTGATTAAGTGTTCGGTGGGTTGCTATGCGCAGTTCATTTTGATACCTGTAGTTTTACCTAGGACTGCAGGCAAAATAATTGCAGGGCCAAAGAGTTGATTGACAAACTCAGCCCCGCTACATCGGTAATGGAATATATAGCTTGCAGGCTACGTGCTGGCAGGAATCAGTGCCAAATTTGCAATCTGTCAGCGTTTGTCAGCCCAGACTCCCCCCTCTTGGTCCCTTTGGCCTCTCCCAGTTTGCGGCGTGGACAGGAGCAGAATCCATATACTGTATAACGGATGAGGAGGGAGAGTTTTCCTGTTTCCATGGCAACATCAATTGGCATTCTGCAGGTACTCCGGCGGTCGCTGCCGCTTCGGGCTCTCTGTGACATACGAGCTATTTTTGGGCTCGCTGCACACTCGCCCCTACTACACGAGCGTATAAAAAGGGCGCTATAAAGCGAGCGGGTGGGTGGGGGGGATGCTGTCCGCAGCCTCCCCCCTAATGGCAGATAAATCATTCATACTACTCCACGGCGCTGCTGGATCGGGCGGATTTAAAGACCCTGAGAACAATGCATTATTTTTAGCGTCCAGTCAGACTGCTGTGCGTAGAGAAGTGGGCGGGGTCTGTGGTGTCACATGACCTGCACTGTGGGTATACGGCGTACTCTCCTCCATAATACATGTCTATAGCCACAAGGGCTTTATCCGCTGAACTGGTTATTACAAGTTCTGGTTAGACATTTCTTCGTAATGTCTGTTTCCTGGGAAAGCTGGGTGACAAGTGAAAGAGATGTCAGAACAGGGTTTTTTTTTAGGTCACTCAGCTTTTCAAGGTTCCTGAATGGCAAATCTGCCTAGAGATATAGCAACCTATCCCTCGCTTGTGTATCCCTGCACAGCTGGTGGGTGGCCACCGATACAGTCATCATTACATCCCTCATAGGGGTTGTCACTCAGCTTTCCCAGGTTCCTGAATGTCTAGTCTGCCTAGCAATAGAGAAACACTTTCCCTGTTCTTGTATCACTGCATAGTTAGGAAAGTTGGGTGATAACAAACATATGTTTAATTATAGTTCTTTATGGAGTTGTCACTCAGTTTTCCCAGGTTCCTGAATGTCAAATCTGCCTAGCAATATAGAAACACATCCCCCGCTCCTATATCACTGCATAGTTAGGAAAGCTGGGTGACAACCAATATACACTTAATTATAGTTCTTTATGGAGTTTTCACCCAGCTTTTCCAGGTCCCTAAATGGTAAATCTGCCTAGCAATATGATAACAATTGTATGACTCTAATTAGGAAAGCTGGGTGACAACCAGAGGTCTCATTACAGCAGTCATAGAGGTTGTCACTCAGCTATCCCAGGGTCCTGAATGGCAAATCTACCGATCAGTGTGACAGCACATCCTCTGCCCGCGTATCACTGAACAGGTGGGTGACAACTAATAAAGACATCATTGCACCAAGCATAGAGGTTGTCACTCAGCTTTCCCACATTCCTGAATAGCTATTACTTCTAGCAATATGACATCATGTCTTATGCCTCTGTTTGATCTGACAGCTACATTCAGACTGGAAAAGCTGAGTGACAACCGGTAGAGGTCTCATTACAGAAGCCTTAGAGGTTGTAACTCAGCTTTCCAAGGTTCCTGAATGGCAGGTCTGTGAGCAGTATGATAACACTTCCCCTACCAATGTATCACTGCATAGCTAGGGGGTAACAACCAATTATGGCCACATTACCACATTCATTGAGGGTTGTCACTCCACTTTCCATTGTTCCTGAATGGCAAACATCTCTAGAAATATGGCAATATATTCCCTCATTCTGCAAAGACTGCAAAGGTAACTCTAGCTGGGAAAGCTTGGTGAAAACCACTAAAATTTAATACAGCAGCCACCGAGGCTGTCACTCAGCTTTCCCAGGTACCTGAATGGGAATTCTGTTTAGAGAAAACACATCCCCTGCATCTATATGATGCAGAGCTAGACTTTAGTTGGGACATTTGGGTAGCAACCAATATATTTTTCATTACAGACCTCATTCGACTTACTCAGCTTTCCAAGATTCCTGAAGGGCAAAATCAATCTAGAGATATGGCAATAGAGCAAGATTCAAGCTGGGAAAGCTGGGTGACTTCCACTAAAGATGTCATTACAACAGCCATTGAGGTTGTCACTCAGATTTCCCAAGCTCCTGAATGGCAAATCTGTCTAGTGATAGGACGACATATTCCCTGTCTCTGTATTACGACAGAGCTAGAATGCAATAAATGTGTCACTTTATGGCAGGGATTGTCATTCAGCTCTCCCAGGCTCCTGAATGGCAAATCTGCTTAACCACATCAGACCACATCCCCTGCCCTGTATCATTGTAGGATTCTAAGCATTTTGATTGTCATCCATCTTTCCCAGAAACAGATACAGCACCTCTATTTATATGTGAGGGGAGCAAGGGGTATATACGGCAGCCATATTGGTTGTCACCCAGCTCGGTGAGTGATGCATGGCGGCCATATTGGTTGTCACCCAGCTCGTTGAGTAATGCATGGCGGCCATATTGGTTGTCACCCAGCTCGGTGAGTGATGCATGTCGGCCATATTGGTTGTCACCCAGCTCGGTGAGTGATGCATGGTGGCCATATTGGTTGTCACCCAGCTCGGTGAGTGATGCATGGCGGCCATATTGGTTGTCACCCTCACCCAGCTCGGTGAGTGTAATTTCCATTGGATTTCCTTTAATTTGGCATCTGACAGTCCAGAAATCCTATAATGCTGCCTACCTGCCCCACCACTAGGAGGCGCTGACTGTCCATCCATTAGGATGCCTTGCACACTGCTTGTATCCTGCCATAAATCCTGCCATGGTTGGTGTGGGTTAGAGGCCACCTTTCTCCGCAGACTGCGGTGTGTGTAGAGCATTAGCGGGGGCGTCTATACTTTTGCACAGGCCTATTATATGGCAGTTATTTCCATGGCTGATAAAGCACGACCATTTATGTGCCATTTAAGCCATTATTAAGTGTTTTCTGCCATGTTCACACCATTAGGTTTTCCCATCAGGTATTAGGACAGGCGTCGGCGCAGGCTGGGTGACTTTTATGGTTTCAGTAAATATCGCCGCCATCGAGCAGGGCCGCCCATCCCGCTGTCACACGGGACATGGATAGCAGATGTGACTGCCATTGCTGGTGCAGGCCCTTCATCCTAGGGCCAGGGCCTGGTTGGTTTGTGTGATAGCGCCTCCTCTGTTGTCTTATGCTATGACCATGGTCCCTGACACCCCTTACACTCTCCGTATATGTTACAGAGAGCACAGTGCCTGCCAGCTATCTGGACCCCTGCCCCATTCGCACTGTAGCTCAGTAGTGGCGGGGCAGAGATTGGCGGTCGTCCCTACTGACTGTACAGCAAGAGCACAAGCGTGACTATGTTATGTAGGCAGCAGGGACCATTACCGACCCTGCACTGCCCCAACATCAGTGTCAGACTGGCCCGCCAGAGCACCGGAGGATCCCACAGTGGGCTCAGGCTCTAGCCCAATAATGGTCCAGCTGAAGAAACCCAAATTTAATGGGTCCTATGGTCTGTCTTCTAGGGGCTGTTGGAGAGTGAGTGTATCACGGGGGCATTATAATGTGTGTAGTTACTAAGGGGGTATAAATACTCTATTGAGGTATTATGGGGCATTACAATGTCTGTGGGCACTAAGGGACATTACACTGTGTTGGGGCATGAATAGGGTATTATGCTGTTTGGGGGCATCAGTAGGGCTTTATATCACGTGGAGGTCACTAAGGAGGTTATAATGCGTGTGAAGCACTAAGGGACATTATATTTGTTTGTGACATCAATGGGGCATTATACTGTTTGGGGATACTAAGGGGGCATTAGACTGTGTCAGGGGCACTGAGGGACATTATATTGTGTTGGGGTACTAATGGGGTATTATACTATGTGGGGATACTAAGAGGGCATTATATTGGGTGTGGTACTATACGAAACAGTCACATTACACTGTTGGGGCAATAATGTGGCATTATACTGTGTGGGGATACTAAGGGGGTATTATACTGTATGTGGGATCTTACACTATTGAGGCATTATTGGGGCGTTATACTGTGTGGGCATACTAAGGGGGCATTATACTATGTCGGGGACACTGAGGTACATTATATTGTGTTGGGGCACTAATACTAAGTAGCATTATACTATGTGGGACTATAAGGGACATTATACTGTTGGGGCACTAATGAGGCATTATACTGTGTGGGGATACTAAGGGGGTATTATACTGTACGTGGGATGTTACACTATTGAGGCATTATTGGGGCATTATACTGTGGAGGACGTTATACTATATGGAGGTCACTGAAGGGGCATTATACTAAAGATATATCTCAGAAGATGTTAAGCATTGATGTTTCATTAAAGGGGTGCACAACATTTGCAAATGACTGTATCATTGATAAACTGGGACATGAAAATGTGGTTGGGGTCTAGAAGACTGAATATGAGGGTACAATTGGGCACTATAGGAGATAATGCCATCAGGAAATAATATTCTGGCTGCGGTGGCCACCACCAGGGGGAGCTCTCTGAATAAGAACGTAGCTCCACCTAGTGCTGATGTCAGACAGCCAGAATGTTACAAATAAAGTCTTTGGCAGTGTGAAGGGAATCAGTTGGGTTGGGGGCTATTACAGGGCACCAGAGGCCCCACTTGTCACATGTGTTTGTTGTTTGTTCTCCAGTTAATGAGATAAGTGACTGTTGCAGTTCTCCCGACACTCACTCTGGATTGATGGCGCTGTCACAACATCATTATATCAGCCATGTCATCCCGTCTTATTGTTATCCATCTTCCGGGGTTATAATTGCTCCTGGTTTATAGTTATTTAGTTACATGACAGCGACGGGAAACACAGAGATCTGCTTGGCTGAATATTGATGAGAGGAGAATCGGGGTCTGTTCCAGGCGGCGGCCGCTGTTATATGGCAGAGTCTCTGCTGTCACATTGTACGGTAATAGGCCGGATGATGACAGCGCTGGTGATGGCACACCCGGGGTCAGGGGCCGATCGCAGCCAATTCAGACACTGTATCACGTATCTTGCTGAAGTGCCAAACATGCAGCGATCCTCAGCGGCCATTATATTACCGCCATCTGTAATTACAGTCATGTGCTCCAAACTTCTTATAGCCCAACAGGCAGGACAGCTGTTCCCGTATATTGTGCTGACTGTGACCGCAGTATACCATAGTCATCAGCCATACTGTAATATCCACTCAAACTGCCTGAAATCATGTTCACACTTAGCAGGATTCATGCACATCCATATTGTCTCACATATGGGGCAGTATTATAGTAGTTATATTCTTGTACATAGGAGCAGTATTATAGTAGTTATATTCTTGTACATAGGAGTAGTATTATAGTAGTTATATTCTTGTACATAGGAGCAGTATTATAGTAGCTATATTCTTGTACATAGGAGCAGTATTATAGTAGTTATATTCTTGTACATAGGAGTAGTATTATAGTAGTTATATTCTTGTATATAGGAACAGTATTAAATACTCTTGTACATAAGAGGTAGTATTATAGTAGTTATATTCTTGTACATAAGAGTAGTATTATATATTCTTGAACATAGGAGCAGTATTATAGTAGTTATATTCTTGTACATAGGAGCAGTATTATAGTAGTTATATTCTTGTACATAGGAGCAGTATTATAGTAGCTATATTCTTGTACTTAGGGGCAGTATTATAGTAGTTATATTCTTGTACATAGGAGCAGTATTATATTAGTTACCAAATATTCTTGTACATAGGAGCGGTATTGTAGTAGTTATATTTTTGTACATAGGAGCAGTATTATAGTAGTTATATTCTTGTACATAGGAGTAGTATTATAGTAGTTATATTCTTGTACATAGGAGTAGTATTGTAGTAGTTATATTCTTGTACATAGGAGCAGTATTATAATAGTTATATTTTTGTATATAGGAGCAGTATTATAGAAGTTATATTCTTATACATAGGAGGTAGTATTATAGTAGTTATGTTCTTGTACATAGGAGGTAGTATTATAGTGGTTATGTTCTTGTACATAGGAGGTAGTATTATAGTAGTTATGTTCTTGTACATAGGAGGTAGTATTATAGTAGTTATATTCTTGTACATATGAGTAGTATTATAGTAGTTATATTCTTGTGCATAGGAGCGGTATTATAGTAGTTATATTCTTGTACATAGGAGGTAGTATTATAGTAGTTATATTCTTGTACATAGGAGGTAGTATTATAGTAGTTATGTTCTTGTGCATAGGGGGCAGTATTATAGTAGTTATATTCTTGTACATAAGAGCAGTATTATAGTAGTTATATTCTTGTACATAGGAGCAGTATTATAGTAGTTATATTCTTGTACATGGGAGAGTATTATAGTAGTTACATTCTTGTACATCTTGTACAAAGGGTCAGTATTATAGTAGTTGTATTCTTTTACATTGGAGCAGTATTATAGTTTTCGTAAAGGTCTGAATCCCAAATCAGTCTAGTTATGCGGTATTATGTCTACAGTTTCTATATGGCCGTATAACATATTATCCCCTTCCTCGCCATATGTAAATGTCCTGGTGATATTTATATATTTTTGCCTCCTCTTTCTATATTTGGATGTCACATTTATGATATAATTTGACTCTTTTCTTCCTTTCATCGCAGATTTCTGGTAGATAATGGAGTAAATGAGTGACGCGTTTCGGGGCCATTATCTGCAGATTGTCTAATTGTTCAGATCTGTGAATCGCGTCTTTGAAGAGAATAATTGGCCAAGTAACAGGATTCCTGCAGCAGCGCCTTGTCATGTGATAGAAGTGGCGGCGGTGTGCTGCACACACTTTGTATTATTTTTCACGGTTTTCCTCTGATTTAACGATTACGAGTGTTACTTAGAGTATTCTTAAAGATGTCTCTGCACCGTCTCACGAGGATGGGAATTTCATACAATGAAAAGCATCATCTTGTATGTTAAGTGTGCACGCCGGAGGGGAAATATGTCCGCCCTGCTGCAGCGCACGTCTCCTGACATCCTCTAAGGTGTTCTATTTATGTACCGCGTACAATATGGCAAGTAATTGGAAGAGTGATGAACAGATGGTGGCAAACTGGAGACATCGAGAAGTCTTTGATGCTACGTAAACTGTCATTTGGCGGTGTTTCTGACTATGGGATGGGCCAATCCATGTACTGGACAGTCTGGAGACCAACATGGCGACACTACCTAAAATTAGTTCTAGCTTTGCTTTTTGTTTTCCTCCAGAAACTCACAAAGTGTTGCCTGGAATAAATAGGGATAGCTAGTGTCTCCATAATAGTGTCATCCACAGTGGCCCCATATTAGGGCCCAGCTAGTGTCACCATAATAGTGTCATCCACAGTGGCCCCATATTAGGGCCAAGCTAGTGTCTCCATAATAGTGTCGGCCACAGTGGCCCCATATTAGGGACAGCTAGTGCCTCAATAATAGTGTCGCCCACAGTGGCCCTATATTATGGACAGATGGTGTCTATATAATAGTGTCATCCACAGTGGCCCCATATTAGGGACAGCTACTGTCTCCATAATAGTGTCATCCACAGTGGCCCTATATTAGGGCCCAGCTAGTGTCTCCATAATAGTGTCATCCACAGTGGCCCTATATTAGGGCCCAGCTAGTGTCTCCATAATAGTGTCATCCACAGTGGCCCCATATTAGGGCCCAGCTAGTGTCTCTATAATAGTGTTGTCCACAGTGGCCCCACATTAGGGACAGCTAGTGCCTCAATAATAGTGTCGCCCACAGTGGCCCTATATTAGGGACAGATGGTGTCTATATAATAGTGTCATCCACAGTGGCCCCATATTAGGGACAGCTAGTGTCTCCATAATAGTGTCATCAACAATGGCCCCATATTAGGTACAGCTATTGCCTCCATAATAGCGGCATTCACATGGGCCCCATATTAGGGACAGATAGTGTCTCCATAACCATGTCAGCCACAATGTTCCCATAACAGCAGTAGCTAGAGTCGACATAATAGTGTCATCCACAGTGGCCCCATATTAGAGACAGCTAGTGCCTCCGTAATAGTGCCATCGATAGTGGCCCCATATTATTGAGAGTTAGTGCCTCCATAATAATGTCATATACAGTGGCCCCATATTAGGGACAGATAGTGTCTCCATAACCATGTCAGCGACAGTTGCCCCATAATTGTACCAGCCAATGTGTCTATAACTGTGCCAGCCACAATATCCCATAATAATGTCAGCTAGTATCCCAAAAACAGTGCCAGGCTCAGTGTCCCATAACATTGTTAGATAGCATCCAAATAAAAGTGCTATCCTCAGTGCCCAATAATAGTGACATTTCATATCTCCATAATATTGTCATTCACAGCGACCCCAGAATAGTACCAACTAATGTGTCTATAACAGTGTCAGCCACAATACCCCATAATAGTGCCAGCTAATGTCCCAATAACTGTACCAGCCCTAGGGCCCATAACAGTGACAAATAACATCCAGCCCCAGTACCCAGTAGTAGTGACATATTGTGTCTCCATAAGAGTGCCAGTCACATTGGCCACATAACAGTAGCAGCCTACTAGTCGTAATAGTGCCAGCCACAGTGCCCAAAAAATAGTACCAGCTGGTGTCACCTTAATCACACCAGCTAGTGCCAGTCACAATATACCCTTATAGTGCAGCCACAGTGCCCATTAATGGTGACCGCTGGTGTCTCCCTAACATGGCCGTGTCCCCATAACTGCAGCAGCAGGGGTCCCATCCAACGTTCTCAAAACAGTTTCTGGCATCGTCCCCATAACACCGCCACAGTGGCCGCCACAGTCCCCATAACAGTGACCACAGAATTTTCCAGTTACCCATGAAGTGGTGTAAGAACATTACAGAGCACCAGTACACATGGGTAGAGCCCCCCATTAAGGAATTGTTGGGTTTCAGAGCCCAAGAAGCCTCCACCTTCAGACTTCTAGTTACTATGACCTATGACAGATGTCAGTCAGGTGGAGCTCCCCTTTAAATGGCCACAAAGAAGCTCACACATTTATTTGCCGGAATAGAACAAGCTATAATTCGGGATATTCATGTTTCCCGGAACATCCCAGGTAGTAATAATACAGGACGCCATCTCCGCTTTGTCATCGACAATCCTCAAATCTCCACTTATGACACCCTGAGAGTCGTTCTCAGTACTGAAGCTTCAGTTGCCTCTTAAGTCATTCCTGGCAATTCTCTCAATTAGAAAGGATTCTCCAATGTAACAGCGGTAGATTGGATGTTTGGATTAGTAGATAGCGGAGACGCATGTATATATATATATATATATATATATATATATATATATACAGTCCTATGAAAAAGTTTGGGCACCCCTATTAATCTTAATCATTTTTAGTTCTAAATATTTTGGTATTTGCTACAGCCATTTCAGTTTGATATATCTAATAACTGATGGACACAGTAATATTTCAGGATTGAAATGAGGTTTATTGTACTAACAGAAAATGTGCAATATGCATTAAACCAAAATTTGACCAGTGCAAAAGTATGGGCACCTCAACAGAAAAGTGACATTAATATTTAGTAGATCCTCCTTTTGCAAAGATAACAGCCTCTAGTCGCTTCCTGTAGCTTTTAATCAGTTTCTGGATCCTGGATAAAGGTATTTTGGACAAACAATTCAAGTTCAGTTAAGTTAGATGGTCGCCGAGCATGGACAGCCCGCTTCAAATCATCCCACAGATGTTCAATGATATTCAGGTCTGGGGACTGGGATGGCCATTCCAGAACATTGTAATTGTTCCTCTGCATGAATGCCTGAGGATTTGGAGCGGTGTTTTGGATCATTGTCTTGCTGAAATATCCATCCCCGGCGTAACTTCAACTTCGTCACTGATTCTTGTACATTATTCTCAAGAATCTGCTGATACTGAGTGGAATCCATGTGACTCTCAACTTTAACAAGATTCCCGATGCCGGCATTGGCCACACAGCCCCAAAGCATGATGGAACCTCCACCAAATTTTACAGTGGGTAGCATGTGTTTTTCTTGGAATGCTGTTTCTTTTTGGACGCCATGCATAACGCCTTTTTTTATAACCAAACAACTCAATTTTTGTTTCCAAAATGAAGCTGCCTTGTCCAAATGTGCTTTTTCATACCTCAGGCAACTCTATTTGTGGCGTACGTGCAGAAACGGCTTCTTTCTCATCACTCTCCCATACAGCTTCTATTTGTGCAAAGTGCGCTGTATAGTTGACCGATGCACAGTGACACCATCTGCAGCAAGATGATGCTGCAGCTCTTTGGAGGTGGTCTGTGGATTGCCTTGACTGTTCTCACCATTCTTCTTCTCTGCCTTTCTGATATTTTTCTTGGCCTGCCACTTCTGGGCTTAACAAGAACTGTCCCTGTGGTCTTCCATTTCCTTACTATGTTCCTCACAGTGGAAACTGACAGGTTAAATCTCTGAGACAACGTTTTGTATCCTTCCCCTGAACAACTATGTTGAACAATCTTTGTTTTCAGATCATTTGAGAGCGGGCTGTCCATGTTCGGCGACCATCAAACTTAACTGAACTTGAATTGTTTTGTAGAAAGAAATGGTCCAAAATACCTTCATCCAGGATCCAGGAACTGATTAAAAGCTACAGGAAGCGACTAGAGGCTGTTATCTTTGCAAAAGGAGGATCTACTAAATATTAATGTCACTTTTCTGTTGAGGTGCCCATATTTTTGCACCGGTCAAATTTTGGTTTAATGCATATTGCGCATTTTCTGTTAGTACAATAAACCTCATTTCAGTCCTGAAATATTACTGTGTCCATCAGTTATTAGATATATCAAACTGAAATGGCTGTTGCAAACACCAAAATATTTAGAACTAAAAATGATTAAGATTAATAGGGGTGCCCAAACTTTTTCATAGGACTGTATATATTATCTCTGGGGGCACAGAGGAGGGGTCGAGCAGCACCTATAAGCCTGACATGGGCACTGGAGACCTTTTAGGGACATGCCATAGGCCCCTTTACAAGCCTCTTCCCTGGCCCCTTAGTGCTGTAGTTACATGGTCCTCCATAAGTGGGCAGTATTGATGAGCACTGCCATCAGAGATGGGAGAGATCTGCACTGACCGATGACTGGGCGCTCAGATGTAAAGTCCTATGGTGCAGAACAGAGACATATATGAGGGTGTTTTTTACGTCCACTCTACATGGCACTATTATGACCCACTGTGATTGTTGTGTGGACACTATGACTGGCACCAGTATAGAATCACTGTATCTGGCTCTTATGGCGATATTGTTATGGTGGCACTGTGACTAGCTCTACTAGGGGAATACTGGCCAGCACTGTCATAGGGTCACTGTGTTAGATAGCCCATGTTATGGGGTAATGTGGAGGCACTATCATGGTACCACTATGGCCGGCAATGTAATGGGAACACCATGGTTGGGAGCTATTAAGTTGGCACTGTTATGTTGTAGCTGTGGCTGGAACAATTATCGGGTGGGTGGAAATGCTGTGGCTGGCTCTGTTATGGTGGCGCCATGCCTAGATCTACTACAGGGATACTGATCTCCATGGCTATAGGGTCACCGTGTTACCCCATATTAGGGCTGTACCGTGGAGACACTGCTATAGTCCTTGTGGCTGGTTCTATGATGCTGAAATATTGACTGGCATTGTTTTGGGTGCACTCTGGTAGGCAGTGTTATGGGGGCACTGGACTGCTAGGATTGCAAAATTTCAATATTTCCTGTTGTTTCAACAAACGTTCCATAAATTTAAATTTCAAGTGATTGTAAGAAATTTAGTAAGATATCTTATCCGAGAAGATGTATGTACTCCTTGGAAGTCTTCGATCGCTCTATAGTGTCTGGAGTTTTGGTCTTTGCTGTAGCTTCCTGGGCAGGTAATGCCGGGGTGGTGGACACATTGATCACGAGGGCCAGTTCTGTAATGGGGAGTCAGTTGGGGAGCTGTGATGTTCTCTTATGGTAGAGGACTCTTCAGAAATTTTGACGGATCCTGAGTACCCCTCACCCCACCTTCTCCACCAGAAGGTACCAGGTCACAGAGTAGCTTCAGCGAGGGGGAAGATGTCCAGCGAGAAAGGCTCAGAAGGTCTAATATTCTCACATCCATCTGACATCGCTGTGAACAAGATGCCTGGATGTCTCGTCTTATTGTAATGAATATCTAGAACTTCTATATTTATATCCTTCAGGTTTCTGTATCAGGAATTTGAAGCAAATTTTTTTTTCTGCTTGACAAACAGACGCAGATTTTGATGCTGAATTTGAAGTGGAATTTGGACAAGAGTGCGACTATATTTTACCTCTTTTGCCTTTATTGGCAGGCCCAAATTCCAAATTCCGCATCCAATTCTGTATGAAATTCCTCAGTTCTTAGGTGGAATCAGCCTGAAGACCAACCAGGATGCTTATTTTTTCTGCTAGCAGAAAAAAAATCAGCTACTACCTCCAATTGAAATGAATGGTAGTCAGATTTCAGGCAGAATTTGATGTGGATTTTGAGACTGATTCTGCCTCAAATAAACCATCAAGTTCCTTTATGTGAACACCTCCAAAGAACCTATAGTCATGGGGCCACACGGTGGCTCAGTGGTTAGCACTGCAGCCTTGCAGTGCTGGAGTCCTGGTGCTCAAATCCCGCCTAGGGCAAAAAAAAAAAAACCATCTGCAAGGAGTTTGTATGTTCTCCCCGTGTCCGCATGGATTTCCATCCCATATTCCAAAGACATCCTGATAGGGAAAAATGTACATTGTGATCTCTATGTGGGCTCACAATCTACATTTAAAAAAAAAAGAACCTATAGTCTTTATATCTTCTCTGAGGGGCCATCAGCTCTGGCTTAGGTTTCAGAAATCCTTTACACAAGTGGCCTAAGCCTGACTTTGTGACTTTTTCATTCTTGTACTCCATACAACCATTGTACAAGGCATAAGAAATCTTCTCCATTGATTTCTATGGCAGTAAGGGCATATCTATAGGGGGTGTAGAGGTAGCAGTTGCTACCAGGCCCCTAACCGGAAGGGGGCCCCAAAGGTCCTTCTGCCACATAAAATAGACCACTATGCTAAATGGCACAAGGTAAGTGTTGGCCCCATTACAGATTCTGCATTAGACCCAAGGGGCTTCTATGGCATAGTGTTGTGGGCATGCTCTGTGACCTGTGCAGGGAGCTGTGACCTCCCCTACTGTCAATGGTGTACTCTGTGCTATCTGTATAGAGATGATACCTATCCTTGTATTCCTGCCTGTGATGACTGCTGAGAAGTGATCTCTACAGAACAGGAGGTCTCGTGTAATTATATAGTTTTGACATTTTTTTTCTCTATTTTTTCTTTTCTTTTATTGCGAATATTTTCCACATTTATTCATTTATTTAATATCCCGGTTGCCAATTTGGCATCCAGCCTAAACGATGCAAAGTACTTGGGATGTAATTGAGAGCAATGAGAAGATGCGTCGACGTCTCTCCTCCGCTCCCCCTCGGGGCTACATGGGAAGATTTCTGGTGGAGCGGATTCCGTCTTCCAGTTCAGTAGCATTTTGTGAAGTCAAGAGTGCAGGCCTAACAGGCGGCAAGACGGCGAGCCGGGGAAGAATTTACCATCTGTCACAACACAAACACGAGCGAGCGGTTTATTTCCTCCAAACAGTTTATCAGTTTGTTGATGTGGAAATAAATTGTGATCATTATACTAAATCACTCACTTGTTGATGTTAAACATTTGCCAGCACGTGTGTGTCAACAAAGCGGCCCCCGAACTGGTGTTCTCCGGAGCCGAATCTACAAATTTATGTGCTGGGTTCACACATGCGTAGTCAATTTAATTGGGGTGTAAATGCGGCGCAGACATCGTTGCTAATTGGGGTTAATAGAGTCAATGAAAGAAACACCAAGCAGAGGCGCTTATCTAATGGGAAACGCGTCAGTCCACGGGTAACACATCAGAAATACCCCCAATGTGCCCCCCAGGACAGGAACCAGAGGCCCAGAGCCAACTCCAAGTGTGTGTGTATGGGCCTATCTCATATCTATCTATCTATCTATCTATCTATCTATCTATCTATCTATCTATCCATCTCATATCTATCTGTCATCTATATATCTATCTGTCATTTATAGTCCTATGAAAAAGTTTGGGCACCCCTATTAATCTTAATCATTTTTAGTTCTAAATATTTTGGTATTTGCAACAGCCATTTCAGTTTGATATATCTAATAACTGATGGACACAGTAATATTTCAGGATTGAAATGAGGTTTATTGTACTAACAGAAAATGTGCAATATGCATTAAACCAAAATTTGACCGGTGCAAAAGTATGGGCACCTCAACAGAAAAGTGACATTAATATTTAGTAGATCCTCCTTTTGCAAAGATAACAGCCTCTAGTCTCTTCCTGTAGCTTTTAATCAGTTCCTGGATCCTGGATAAAGGTATTTTGGACAAACAATTCAAGTTCAGTTAAGTTAGATGGTCGCCGAGCATGGACAGCCCGCTTCAAATCATCCCACAGATGTTCAATGATATTCAGGTCTGGGGACTGGGATGGCCATTCCAGAACATTGTAATTGTTCCTCTGCATGAATGCCTGAGGATTTGGAGCGGTGTTTTGAATCATTGTCTTGCTGAAACATCCATCCCCGGCGTAACCTCAACTTCGTCACTGATTCTTGAACATTATTCTCAAGAATCTGCTGATACTGAGTGGAATCCATGCGACCCTCAACTTTAACAAGATTCCCGGTGCCGGCATTGGCCACACAGCCCCAAAGCATGATGGAACCTCCACCAAATTTTACAGTGGGTAGCAAGTGTTTTTCTTGGAATGCTGTTTCTTTTTGGACGCCATGCATAACGCCTTTTTTTATAACCAAACAACTCAATCTTTGTTTCCAAAATGAAGTTGGCTTCTCCAAATGTGCTTTTGCATACCTCAGGCAACTCTATTTGTGGCGTACGTGCAGAAACGGCTTCTTTCTCATCACTCTCCCATACAGCTTCTATTTGTGCAAAGTGCGCTGTATAGTTGACCGATGCACAGTGACACCATCTGCAGCAAGATGATGCTGCAGCTCTTTGGAGGTGGTCTGTGGATTGTCCTTGACTGTTCTCACCATTCTTCTTCTCTGCCTTTCTGATATTTTTCTTGGCCTGCCACTTCTGGGCTTAACAAGAACTGTCCCTGTGGTCTTCCATTTCCTTACTATGTTCCTCACAGTGGAAACTGACAGGTTAAATCTCTGAGACAACGTTTTGTATCCTTCCCCTGAACAACTATGTTGAACAATCTTTGTTTTCAGATCATTTGAGAGCGGGCTGTCCATGTTCGGCGACCATCAAACTTAACTGAACTTGAATTGTTTTGTAGAAAGAAATGGTCCAAAATACCTTCATCCAGGATCCAGGAACTGATTAAAAGCTACAGGAAGCGACTAGAGGCTGTTATCTTTGCAAAAGGAGGATGTACTAAATATTAATGTCACTTTTCTGTTGAGGTGCCCATATTTTTGCAGCGGTCAAATTTTGGTTTAATGCATATTGCGCATTTTCTGTTAGTACAATAAACCTCATTTCAATCCTGAAATATTACTGTGTCCATCAGTTATTAGATATATCAAACTGAAATGGCTGTTGCAAACACCAAAATATTTAGAACTAAAAATGATTAAGATTAATAGGGGTGCCCAAACTTTTTCATAGGACTGTATATATCTATATATCTATCTGCCATATCTAGTTAAAAGGTAGATTAAAGTTTATTGTCTTCATGGTGGTCTGGGATACTGAAGCGGGTAATGTCTGTATCACTGGGGGTCTATGGCAGTAAAGCCTTAGTGTAAGCATTTCCGGTGATCCAGGACAGTGAAAGGTTTGATGTCAGTAAACCTGCTGGTCTCCAGCAATGATATAGAACAATGAAGGGGTTGATATCAGAATCACTGGTGTTCTAGGTAATGAAGGGGTCAATATCAGAATCACTGGTGTTCTAGGTAATGATGAGGTCAATATCAGTATCTTTGGTGGTCTACAGCAATAAAAAGGTTAATATCAGTATACCTGGTGGTGTAGGGCAGGAGGTGGCTAATTCCAGTGTCCCTGTTGGTCTAGGCTAGCCAGTGGGTTTATGTACAGATCCCTGGTGGTCTAGGGCAGTGAAGGGTCTTAATGGGGATTCCTGGAGGAATTGTTTAGGCATACTAATTTTAGGTCCCTGGTAGAGGGCAGTGAAGAGTCAGTGCTGCATAACTGGGGTCCACTTTGAGGTTACTCCTCACTCTAGTGCTCTCCATGCTGTAGGTTGGGCACATATTCCTGCATTGATCATGCATGTAGAGAGGGGATAGAGAAGACTATGCAGCTGTATTATTGGGCTGCACAGTTCTCTTTAGAGTAGTTCAGAAGCACCTCAGCTTAGAGAGAACTATGTGGTCAAACTTCTCTAGATCAAAGCACAGTGGCCCATTTGAACCTTTTCTATGTGTATAGCGCCACCTCCAACTCAGCATTGCCCAGGTACTGCAACTCATCTCCTCTAACTGAAATAGGGCCTTTCTATAATCAGGATCCTAGCTTTCCTTGTGAATGACTCCCATCTCGGTGGTGTTTCCCCACAAATGTAGACTAGCAGGATGACGATGGGCGCCCCACACACAGATGTTTCTGTTTCAGAGAAAATCAGCGCAGCGGTTGCCATAATTAAATCTTTCCAGTCGCACAAGCACGTTATTGTATGTCATTAGTCTCCTTAATACCGCTCTACCTATTATCACCTCCTTTCAGGGCCGCACATCTGTCAGAGCGCAGCTACTTTTCCAGCTCACTTGTTTGCTTACTGATTTACACCTAAAAGCCTGAGGCGGAGATGTTAACATGTATAAACTGCGATAGCGAGCCGGTCGGCCGGGGCGATTTACACAGGTGCTCCGGTGAGCAGGAAAGTCACATGATCGTGTCCAGGAATCCTCCATGTGTCATATTAATAGACAATCTATGGAGGCTCTGCGGCAAGAAAAAATTTTAATTCCTAAAATTTTCATTTTTTAAATTTTTTTTTTAAATTTGGACATTTTTAAAATTGTTAAAAGTTCTGTAGTTTTCTAATCACTTTTTTTTGTAACTATTGCCCAAAATTTTCAAGATTTTTTTTCTGTTATTGTATGAAAAAATTTTCTAAAATTTTGTAGCATCTATTCTTGTCATTTGTATGGTTCGTCACAGTGTATCAGAATGTCTACTTGTCTGTAGTGACCTTTCTTCAAGCAGAGTCAGACTCCCACAATCTAACATGCTTTGCATAGGGAATGTGTCAACAAAAAATTATATATTTTTAAAACCAAGTTTTAAAACAGTTCAGTATATTTTTGAAGAGTTTTTGATATTTTAAAGAATTTACCATGCCTGTATTTTTAAAAAAATAAATGTACCAAATAATGCAACTGTCACGCTGGCCACTAAGCCTAATAATAGACTGAGACTTGCTAATTCTGTGTTTTACTTGCAGCAGTCACTTTATTTACATCTCAGACAGTAAAGTTAACACCTCTGTAGCTAAGACCACTGAGCTATCTTAACATGTACTACTGACAATAGATGATGTCACACCATATCTCCTCCCCCTCCCTGCACTGAGCATGCTTAGAAAACTCTCTCATAGACCAAATAAGTGAACTTCAGACTATTAGCTATGGCTATTACCATGCTGTAAAGCAGATCACCAAATGCTGTTAACAGAGCAGAGGAGAAGCTCAGGCAAGATGGCCGCCCCCATAATCATGGACAGAAAATAGAATAAAATTGCTAAACTTTCTGATCCCTTTTAGTTACTTCCTTCCATATTTGGTTCAGAAAACAGAAAGATGTTGCTAAAATTGAGCAGAAAGGTATATAACCAGTATGGGGCGGGGAAACAGGAAGTCTGTGTAGCAAAGCTTCAGCCAATAGCAGAAGAGCAGGAAGTGATGTCAAAGTGGGGCATTATTTTGGCCCTTGTGCTGTACAGCCTAGTAATATATGGCAATAGTGGGTATTGCCTGTGCCATAAGGACCTATTTGAGGGCACAATTTTGTAATGGCCCCCAAAACCTATAAAAAACCACTGTAACGCTACATAGTAGGCCTCATAACTTTTATAGAGATGGTAATTGATGATATACTGCACATATTAGAACCCCAGAGACATTACTGTATATTGCGCCTCCTTCCTGTATTCCGCAGGAAGCCATGTGACGTTGACGTTCCAATTCCACCGCCTTTCTCCGCTGCGTCGCTTCATTTAAGTAGGAAATTGCTACTTCTATTCTTAAATGTGAAGAGAAAAAATTATAGATGTTAAGTGTGTATTGATCTCTAATTAATGCAGACCTGCGGGGAATGGGTACAGAGGTGAATGAGCTCGGGAGCCGTGAAAGGCCCCTCACGTCGCTATTGTTTAGCCTCACGGCCTTCATTGAGCTTTACACAGCCGGGGCCACTTCCTGATCTTCAGGTTGTATAGTAAATGGTAGAAAAAAGCCGGGGGCGGAAGATTGTGTCACAGCCGAGGCGGCGTGTGGGATTTGTAAATTTCACGTTACAGATTTATAAATAATTTACAAAAATATACAAGAGAATTCCTGGACTAAACGGGGGAGAGAAGATATGGGGGATCAAATGTCCCCCCAAGATTCGGCTTAGGTGTTGTTTGTATGTCCCAGGAAATATCCACAGTGTATACGGTATATACTGTAGAGGTACACCATGTGGCTGCTATGGGGCCCTCGGAGAGAGAGGAGGTCCAAAACCAGTTGGTCCAAGTTTATTTACATTGAGTGGCACTAGTTACCGTATATGGATACTGTGTGTTGTACTACTTATATAGGTAGTATGTGGGATTAGTTATGCATGCTGTATGTTAAATCCATATGGGCACTGTATGAACCCTTTATGGGACATGGTATATGGGCATTACTATTATGCGCACTATTTAACCATTAGCATACTGACTGAGACCTATAATGACTTGGAATTTGGGGTGATATTTAGTATATTTGGAGTATTTTCTTGTGTTTTGGGTTGTGAGGTACCTGCGGCTCACACTTCTCACCCCATCCCTGTACTAGCCCACAGGCTTTTTCCAGTTTTCCATTGTATAAAGCTAGGCCCCTCGATTATCCCTGGGGGCCCTGACCATGAGGCCCGCACCCCTCCACTGAGCTGTTGTTGTATTGGGTCACACTTGGGCGTCCAACAGTCCTTCATAATTTCACACTTTAGGGTGAGTTCACACCACGTATACGCCGCGTGAGCTTTTGCGGGCCGTTCACGCTCCCATTGATTTCAATGGGAGCCGGGATCGTATACGTGGAGCTATTTTGCGGCTGTGATTTTGCGGCTGCAAAATCATGGCCGCAAAATTGCGCTGTGTATACGATCCCAGCTCCCATTGAAACCAATGGGAGCGTATACCAATTACCAACCACAGCGCAGCTTTCATTTTGTATTCTGCGCCTGAGAAGTGAAAGCTGTGCTGTGATTGGTTGCTAGAGGTGACTAAGCCGGTTTTAATCAATCTGCCCCATTATGTACAACATTTCTGCTATTTTAGAATTGTGAATAATTGCTATGGGGGGAGGGGGGGTTGGCGGTCTGGCCCCTTTGTTTCCAGCACTTTCCAGCCCATAGTCTCAATTAGCCGCACAATGGGGCGATGAGCAATGGCGCTTTGAAAGGTGATGGTTGCCAGGCAACAGAGGCCGACCTTAGAGCGCAGCGCAGCTCTGCGAGCGGCTTCACGCACGTCCTCCTCTTGATGCTTTCAGCGCAGTGTAGGCTCCTTTGTAGTATGGAGGTAACTCAGGTTCAATAGTCGTCTATTTGGGTAGAAGACGAACTGCTGAGGATTGTACAAGCAAGGTGGCCAGACCGAAAATATACAACCACTTATTAGTAATGGGGTAATGGCCTCTGTGACCAGCGCTAAGAGGCCCGAGGACACTCACATACCTCCCTGTATGATAGCAGGATAATATGTATCACAAACAGTGTCTCCCTTGTCCACAGGATATGCCTGGTATTGCAGTTCAGCCTTATTTGGGCACCATATAGCAGTGTTATTTTATCAAGTTGTGATACTATTATTTGTTCTCTGTATGACATTGATATGTGTTCACTATGTGTCGGTATTACTCTATGTTTTCACTATTTGGTTCTATTAGGTGTTCATTATATGGTACTACTAGCCTCTGCCCGCGACTTCGTCTGCGTGTTTTGGCATTGATGATCTGCCTATATTCAGAAAATCGCGGCAGCTCTCAAGCTGGCCTGCCGCTGAACTTGTTCCTCACACCGTGCCTGTGATTGTTCTGGCATCTCAGAAGCTTGCTGGGACGCCATATAATGAGCATGTTGTTGGCATCAATGATCCACCTGCTCCGGTGTTTCGGCAGCTCTCAAGTTGGCCTGACACTCAACTTGTTCCTGTGATTGTTCCAGCATCTCAGCAGCTCGCTGGGACACCATATAGTGAGCGTGTTGTTGGTGTCGATGATCCGTCTGCTCCAGCGCTTCAGTTGCTCTAAGAGCCACTTGACGCCTAGCTCGCTCAATCCTCCTCAGCTCTGCTTGAGCAGAAGTCTGTTGACTTCTTCCTACCTTCATAGTTCTGTTTTTTTGGGGGAAATTTGTGACAAATTCAATTTTTATTTCCTCGGCATGTTTAAAATTGATGTTTTCCTAAGTCAGTGTCCGAACACGCTGCCTCCAGAGTCTGCTTCTGACTTTCTCTATTTGTGTCTCCCCTCCTCCCTCTGGCTCAACAGGACACAGAAGATTTAGTTATGCAGAGTCTCCTGTTGTTATCTGTGTGTTTACATAGATAACAGACCAGGCGTTATCAGCAAGCTGCAGATTAGCTGAATCTCCTGGCAGGAAGAGCAGTGTGTGAACATAGTATGTGAACGTAAATTCATAACAGTCATGAAGCCATGTCATTTACCAGGATAAAAAGTAGCCTGTGTTAATCGAGGTTACAAACTATCTATGTGCCACATTTCATTCAAATCTGTTCAACCGTTTTTGCGTGATTGAGAAACAAACATCCAAACACACAAACTTTCACATTTATAATATTAGTAGGATTACTATATGTGCGACATTATGTGTTCACTATATGGTAATAACAGATATACACTATGTGTATCAATGAGTTCAGTGTAAGGTTCTGTAAGCACAGCATAGAGCTATTAGGTGTTTACTATATGACATTGTGTACATTACAGTGTATGGTAGTATTATGCAGGCAATGTTGTTCTGTGTGCACAGTATAGTATGGTACCATTATGTGCACACTGTATACTCCAGGTGACATTATTACGTGTTTACTGTATAATATTATTATTTAGGCAGTATATAACAATGTTATGTGCTTAGTGTATGGCACTATATAAAATAGACACAGCATGGCAGTATAAGGGTGCATGCACACTACGTAACGCCGGGCGTGTATGAGAGCCGTACACGCCGGCATTACAGCAGACTGTCGAACACTTCCCATTCACTTCAATGGGAGCGCTCGTAACAGCGGCGTTTACGAGCGCTCCCATTGAAGTGAATGGGAAGTGTTCGGCAGCCCTGCTGTAACGCCGGCGTGTACGGCTCTCATACACGCCCGGCGTTACGTAGTGTGCATGCACCCTAAAATGATCACTATATAGTGTTGTGTCTGTTCTCTAGATGGTTCTATTATGTAAGCGCAGTGAAATAGATATACACTGGGCGACACCATTGTGTGTTCACTGTGAGGGACTGTAGGCACTGTATGGCAGTATTATTTGGCTACTATATGACATTTTATGCATACAGTTTGTGGTACTATGTATGGAATACATACTGTACATACATAGTTATGTGTTGACTGTGTGGTTTAGTACAGTAGTTTTATGTATATTATACAGTAGCAGCAGTATTTTGTGTGCACTATATCTTACTATTATGTGTTTAGGCAGTGTGTAACATTGTTATTGTGTTTACGTGCTACTACAGTACAGTATTGCTACGGTACTATAATGTAGACACTGCATGGCAGTATTATGTGATCACTGTATAGCAATGCTATCTGTGTAATAATATGATAATGCACTGTGTGGCAATACCATGTGTATAGTGTACATTTTATGTGTATGTTAGCAGTATGTAGGCAATTTATGCTATTGTTATGTGCTCAGTATATGGTATGATACTATTACATATACACTGGATGGCATTACTTTCTTTTCAACTTTTGGCATTATTATCTGCTTGCGGTATAATACTATTATGTAGTAATGTATAACATGTATTCAGTTACTACTGTTACTATACAGGCACAGTATGGAAGTATAATGTGATCACTGTATAGCATTGTTATTTGCTCACTATATGATAGTACTATGTAGGCACGGTAGGGTATTATGTGATATGCACTGTTTGTCAGTGTTGGGTACACTGTATTGTACTGTATGGCAGCTTCATGTAAGCACAGTATGGTATTATGTGATATGCACTATTTATCAGTGTTGTATACACTGTAAGGTACTATATGGTAGTTTTATGTAAGCACAGTAGGGTGCTATTTTATATGCACTGTGTGGCGATAGTAAGTGTTTACTCTAAAGTACTGTATGTCACTATTTATTATGGGGAAAAAAAATTGTAATATTATTTCAGCACAGTATTGCAGTATTATTTAGGTAATATGATGGCAGTATTATGTCAACGGGGAGGGGGCACATCATCTGTTTTATTCTGGAGCCTCCACAGCCTGGTCTGGGCCTAATGTCCTGGATGTCTATTCTTTTATATCACGCCATTCATGCTATTTTTACGGCACATTCACCACAGCCATTAGTGCACAGTAATAATAACGTCCTATTGTCTAGAGAAGCGACAGGCGGTCATGTGTGCAGCGAGTAATTTCCTAAAGCAGGCAGGAGTAAAATTACAATGATTTTGCATGGTGCTTGCCCCCTCTTGACCTGTAATTACTGACAAGGCTCCGTACCCTGCAGGTTTTACAGCCAGTGACGGATTCTGAGAGCGCACACAGGATGGCATGATGTGCTAGATCAAAAAATATCCAGGTCATACCCCCCCACCACCACCTACCCCCACCCCCGAAGGAGACAAGACGAGACTATCCTGATTCGAGATAATGAACAATAAGGGCCGACATAGTCGCCCCATCCAACCAATCACGATAAATTATTTAAGCGGCCCCATGCACCTGTCAGAGTGATTTCTGGGGCTTTCAGCCGGAAGACTCTGTTGCTACGAAACGCCCAAAGTCATTATTAGTGGGCCACTGGCTACTAGAGTCCATAGTTGTTTAGGATAATGCGACTCTACTAATAGGAGGATCAGCTCCCATCTTTTCCAGGATACTGAACGGCAAATTTGATGCGATAAGAGGTGCTGGGATGTGAATAATACCCGACTGCAAATGTTGGGAGTTAATGATGGATTGAGGTTGCTTGGGCCCACCAGATAAAATGATTCTGGGGCCCAGATTCCAACATCCCCATAAACCAAAGTACCCTTGAAATTTTGGGATCCCCTGGTACTCTGATGGGCCAGTCCAACACCGGGTAGGGTTTAGAAAATTTTGGAAATACAAGGTCATTTCTGATGTTCTACTCCCATTGTGGGGTGTGATTGGACTGGAGCATGATTTTGAGATTCCCATGTTAGTAAGGGTGTGTTCAGACATGTAGTTGAAGGTACCCCTCAAAAAAACCAAAATTTATGTGGTTTTATCGCCATTTGTAATATAGTTATTGCGCTGGTGATACATATTATTTTAATGGGTCCCTTTTCAATGACAGAAACTTAAAAAGTAAAAGTTTCAGCAAAAAAAAAGAAAAGGCATCTCTTTTTAGGGTGAACTCCGACTCCCAGAGAAGTGAGCAAGTCTCCCGATCCCATCTGAACGCTCTCCTATTCACCCATCCAGCAGCATCTTAATAAGTGACGGGCAATTTACGCAATGGTCTTGTCCTGAAAAAGGGACTTGGCCTTCACCAAAGTGTCTACTTCACAAAAAGTGGGTGTGTCAAGCTGCAAAAGGGGGTGTAGCCGCAACTATAGAGGGTGTGTCCTTATTCTGTGTACCAATCAAATGGTGACCATTACATAAAATGCAAATGTCACTAGTATGACTAAGAACCTGGCGGGTGTGGGAGCATTCTGCCAGGTCCAGGAGATTTGGGCACCCTTGCAGGATTTCCCCCCTTTTGCAGAATACTTTCAGATTTTTTGGGAGAGTTGTCAAGTATGGTATATCTAGAATACAGGTATGACTTGAGGTGTTTGATGCGCTGTGCTCCATGGAGTTCACATATGTGTGTTACTTGCTTTGACATTCCCTTATTCCCATAACTCCTTATAGTGCAATGCAAATTGGAATGGAGCCAATCTGTGATGGGTTTCCTCTTTCCAGGGGCCACATAGTAGTGGTATAGGCTGCCTCTAGGCTATGCTGTCATGCAGTGATGGGGGTCCCCATTGATATGATGTGTCCCAATGGTCGGGGTCTCTCCTGTCTCATCATTCTCTGATTCCTTTCTATCTCCGTGTAGATCCGTTGAACTAATGGTCTGTGTTTTTCTTCCTTTCAGGATCTAGATTTCTCATTACATCATCGGGAGCCTTGTATATAACAGATGTACAGAATGAAGACGGATTAAACAACTACCGGTGCACGACACGGCACAAGTACACCGGAGAAACCCGCCAGAGTAACAGTGCCAGGCTGACTGTATTAGGTAAGGTTATAGCTATGTATTATTATTATGTTATAGCCGTACTTACTAGCTTTGGAATTGGTTGTTCCAGGATGTGTAAGCCCCACCCCATACCACTCTGGCCCCACCCCTAAATTGGGTATCCCCACCTACTTTGGGGCAGGGCTTCATAAGTCAAATCCCCTTTTTTTGGCTGAGGCATACCAGAATTTACTAAGACAGTTTCTGTAAATTACAGAAATTTGCACAAAGCCACAAAGCATATGACACCACATTTTTGCAGCAATTGTGTGATGGTCACCACAAACTACCAGTGCAAGACCTTTGGTGATGTCGTAGTCACATGACAGCGGATGAGGATTAGGCCGAACAGTCTGTGTAAGACAAGGGGGAGAAGTCTGCGAGAAAGGGCGTCACCGGGAGCAGAATGTGAGGAAGTGGAGGTTCATGGGACCGGTCTATGTTACCAGCTTTGAAGTTGGTAAAATAGGGATGTGTAAGTCTCTCCCCTGAACCACTCCGATCCCTCGATCCAACTTATGTCATGGTGTTTGTTAAGACACATTGCCTTTCGGGCATGTTTACTGAGACTGTTCCTGACAAATATGGGACAGCGCCTCCATCTGGTGTCACATAAGGCTGTCCACTGGCAGACCTTGAGGTTCAGCAGAAAATCCTCCACTTCTACGATAAGACTTGTTTGGGTCTCACAAAGGGAAGGGACCCAAAGGGGAAATCAATGAACACTCCATTCAATAAGAGAGGACTGATACATTGTAACAACCCTGCTTCAGCTTCGGCTCAGATGTCTGACAGCAATGTGATGCTTAACTGCTGTCTGTTTCTAAGGGAAACCAGCAAAATTTTGAAACCATTATGGGGCAGGTCTATCTTGAAGCTGCTTGTGATGGCTGTAGGGAGATAAGAGTTTGGCAAACATGTGAGGGCTGATAGATGCATAGATGACGTTTTTTCCTATATTCTCAGGAGGACCTCCAGAGGGCCAATCTGTACACGTCTACTAGTCATGTCAGTAGGAGCTGTGTACAGTGCCCTCTAGGGGTGGAAACAGGTGGCCAAGATTTTGCTGAATGGTGCCCTGTAACAAAGTAAAAGGGCAGCACATCCTTATCAGGTATATTAGGATATTAACAGTAACCTGTATAACGATAATAGGAGGCGCCCTTTAAGTTTATAACAGACTCCCTGGCCATGCTGAAGCAGCTGATGTGTGTATATATATATATATATATATATATATATACACATATATACACACACACACACACACACACACACATACACAGCAGAAGCAATTGTAAACTGAGCTCATAAATATGCGGATAGGAAGAGGATGAGCGAAGCTAAATTATTCATCTTATTATAGAGAATGCAGTTTGTTGATTCCCTCACTCATAAATCTAAAACGGTTCTGCGTGTAATTGTGCAGGTGGTTAACCCCGAATCCCCAGAGCGACAGTCACCTGGAATAACCCCGCATTCATCACAATATTCATCAATACTTCAAGGAGTCATCGTATTCTGTATACTGGGAAGAGCCTTCTATGAATTGTGTATATCTTGTCACGTACAATGTGCGGATCACATCACCTGCAAACTGTTATTTGTGAAGGCTCCTTTTTAGCTTACAGAATATATTACATTATACAGTTTATACAGTTATTATCTACATGAAAGATGAGTCACTGTGAACATATGTTACTTGTCATGTGTTATATCCTGTATTATACTCCAGAGCTGCGCTCACTATTCTGCTGGTACAGTCACTGTGTACATACATTACATTACTTATCCTGTACTGATCCTGAGTTACATCCTGTATTATACTCCAGAGCTGCGCTCACTATTCTGCTGGTACAGTCACTGTGTACATACATTACATTACTTATCCTGTATTATACTCCAGAGCTGCGCTCACTATTCTGCTGGTACAGTCACTGTGTACATACATTACATTACTTATCCTGTACTGATCCTGAGTTACATCCTGTATTATACTCCAGAGCTGCGCTCACTATTCTGCTGGTACAATCACTGTGTACATACATTACATTACTTATCCTGTACTGATCCTGAGTTACATGCTGTATTATACTCCAGAGCTGCG
Organism: Leptodactylus fuscus; assembly: GCF_031893055.1. Lineage (NCBI taxonomy): Eukaryota > Metazoa > Chordata > Amphibia > Anura > Leptodactylidae > Leptodactylus > Leptodactylus fuscus. The sequence continues at coordinate 26,666,875 of NC_134266.1, read as the reverse complement.
CTCACTATTCTGCTGGTGGTATTATACTCCAGGGCTTGCACACTTGGCTTATATGGTGGTGGTCCCTCTGTCACTGCCCACCCTATAATCCTGTCCGTTCCTACTCTCTGCTCTTGTATTTCTACTATTATATTCCATTTGCTTTCTTGGACATTTTCATTGTATCTAACTTTTTCTTTCCTGCAGATCAAGTGAATTCATCCCCGACCATCATAGATAAGTTTGAGCACCTCACAGTCATGGCAGGACAGAGGGTGGAGCTTCCATGTAAGGCGTCCGGTTACCCCATCCCCAGTACCCGCTGGCTGAAGGACAACGTTCAGCTAGAAATGGACAATAGGTTCCGGAATACAGTGGTTGGTTTGCTGATAGAGAACACTCGGCCGTCAGATTCTGGGACTTATGTTTGTGAGGTCTGGAACGCCTATGGCAACGCAGAAGTGATCGGATCGCTATATGTAAAACGTAAGTAAAGTCATTGTAGGTAGAAAGTCAGAACAACCTCGTAGAGAGGTGTCTGCTGGGTCCTAAGGTTGAATGACGCAAGAAAGGGGGGGCACTGCACATTCAATGGACTCTGGCTAGCTCTGAAGCCCACTGCTAGGAATGGTGATCTTGAGGGCAAGGAGGTACAGATCACATATTGATGGGACATCATTGTAACCCCTGTACACTAATGGAGGGGCACCACACACAAATCATGGGAATGGGTGAAGTGGGGACTCCAGAAATATCTTAATAGTTTGTGCAAAGCTGCCACAACTTTACAGCAAAACCACAGAGTGTATGACACAATTCTACAAAAAATTTAGAAAAAAACACAGTTTTGCACTGCTTTTGTGCAGACCTTTGGTGAACTCATAGTCTCATGACGGGAGTCCTGCACTGGAGGAGGAGTGATCTATAGTAGAAGGTTATCAGCAAGCTGAGAATTAGAGGGAGCGTTCTGTGTAAGAGAAGGGGACACTGTGGGGAGCAGTCTGTGTGAGGTATATGGACATAGGGAGCAGTCTGTGTAAGAGAAGGGGACAATGTGGGGAATAGTCTGTGTGAGGTATATGGACATAGGGAGCAGTCTGTGTAAGAGAAGGGGACACTATGGGGAATAGTCTGTGTGAGGTATATGGACATAGGGAGCAGTCTGTGTAAGAGAAGGGGACAATGTGGGGAATAGTCTCTGTGCGGTATATGGACATGGGGAGCAGTCTGTGTGAGGAACACAGACATAGGGAGCAGTCTGTGTAAGAGAAGGAGACACTGTCGGGAGCAGTCTGTGTGAGGTATATGGACATAGGGAGCAGTCTGTGTGAGGAATACGGACATAGGGAGCAGTCTGTGTAAGAGTAGGGGACACTGTCGGGAGCAGTATGTATGAGTTATATGGACATAGCGAGCAGTCTGTGTAAGAGAAGGGGACACTGTGGGGAATAGTCTGTGTGAGGTATATGGACATGGGGAGCAATCTGTGTGAGGAACACGGACATAGGGAGCAGTCTGTAAAAGAAGGGGACAATGTGGGGAATAGTCTGTGTGAGGTATATGGACATGGGAGCAGTCTGTGTGTGGAATACGGACATAGGGAGCAGTCTGTGTAAGAGAAGGGGACACTGTCGGGGGCAGTCTGTGTGAGGTATATGGACATAGCAAGAAGTCTGAATAAGAGAAGGGGACACTGTGGGGAATAGTCTGTGTGAGGTATATGGACATGGGGAGCAATCTGTGTGAGGAACACGGACATAGGGAGCAGTCTGTGTAAGAGAAGGGGACAATGTGGGGAATAGTCTGTGTGAGGTATATGGACATGGGGAGCAGTCTGTGTGAGGAATACGGACATAGGGAGCAGTCTGTGTAAGAGAAGGGGACACTGTCGGGAGCTGTCTGTGTGAGGTATATGGACACAGGGAGCAGTCTGTGTAAGAGAAGGGGACAATGGGGGGAATAGTCTGTGTGAGGTATATGGACATGGGGAGCAGTCTGTGTGAGGAATATGGACATAGCGAGCAGTCTGTGTAAGAGAAGGGGACACTGTGGGGAATAGTCTGTGTGAGGTATATGGACATGGGGAGCAGTCTGTGTGAGGAATACGGACATAGGGAGCAGTCTGTGTAAGAGAAGGGGACAATGTGGGAAATAGTCTGTGTGAGGTATACAGACATAGGGAGCAGTCTGTGTAAGAGAAGGGGACACTGTCGGGAGCAGTATGTATGAGTTATATGGACATAGTGAGCAGTCTGTGTAAGAGAAGGGGACACTGTGGGGAATAGTCTGCGTGAGGTATATGGACATGGGGAGCAGTCTGTGTGAGGAATACAGACATAGGGAGCAGTCTGTATAAGAGAAGGGGACACTATGGGGAGCAGTCTGTGTGAGATATATGGACATAGGGAGCAGTCTGTGTAAGAGAAGGGGACACTATGGGGAATAGTATGTGTGAGGTATATGGACATGAGGAGCAGTCTGTGTGAGGAATACGGACATAGGGAGCAGTCTGTGTAAGAGAAGGGGAGGCTGTGGGGAGCAGTCTGTGTGAGGTATATGGACATGGGGAGCAGTCTGTGTAAGAGAAGGGAACACTCTGGGGAATAGGCTGTGTGAGGAATGTGGACATGGGGAGCAGTCTGTGTGAGGAATATGGACATAGGGAGCAGTCTGTGTAAGAGAAGGGGACACTATGGGGAATAGTCTGTGTGAGGTATATGGACATGAGGAGCAGTCTGTGTGAGGAATACGGACATAGGGAGCAGTCTGTGTAAGAGAAGGGGAGGCTGTGGGGAGCAGTCTGTGTGAGGTATATGGACATGAGGAGCAGTCTGTGTAAGAGAAGGGGGCACTGTGAGGAATAGTCTGTGTGAGGAATGTGGACAAAGGGAGCAGTCTTTTTTGAGAGGGAGGCATTAGTTATAGTGGGTTAGTTATAGTGAGCAGTCTGTTTGGGAAGGGCATAAAGGGTGCAATGTGTGTGAGGAATACAGGTATGTGGAGCAGTCTGCATGAGAGACGTGACATGGGGAGCAGTCTGTATGAGAGACAGAACATGGAGAGCAGTCTGCATGAGAGACGGGACATGAGGATCAGTCTGCATGAGAGATGGCACATGAGAAGTAGGCTCTGGGATAGTCAGGACATGGGGAGCAGTGTGCATGTAAGAAAGTACATGGTTGAGTTTGTGTGACACAGGGGCAATAGCACCTCAATGGAGGGATAATTTTTGAGAGGAGCCAATTGTCACTTTTATCATAATGTTTTTTATTGATGCCGCTGTAGAAAAACATAGTTGATTTCTTCCATAAATAGCGCCCTTCCTGTTAATGGCTATATCTGGTATTGTAGCTCAGTTGTAGTACCACATATAACCTGAGGATAGTGGTGGCGACACTGGAACCAATCATCCATGTTATTGTAATTCTATGTGGCCTATTTAAGAATAATGGAATCCATCACCATCATATCCTCATAATTATTAAATATAAATACATATAAGCCAACTTACTGATGGTTTCCAGTTAACAAAAGATCATTTTTGAAGCAAAAAAATTATCAATGGGCAAAAGATAACACCGATAGATTAGGAAGTAGCTGGATGTGATATTTGCTGACTATGGAGATGCTTTTCATTAAAGGTGCAGCGTCACTTTAACAGTTGCACGCCGCAGCCACATAAAAGGCTGTATTAACATTTCCTGCCGATTTAGGATATTTTTATGGAAGAAATAATAGAGATTCCGTCTCTTAAAAGAAAAAAAAAACGCAACAAAAGTATTATTAGTGAAGCACGATTGTTCTGCATTCAGGCACATGACCATGGTGAGTGACGGCCTAAGTAGTACTTAAAAGGGAAATAAAAGGAGGCAGCCAGCGGGTAGTGCCATCTGCTGAAGAGCGATAATCATGTACAGATGTGTTTTCAATTATCCAAATTGAGTGACATTACCAGATGCAATAAAACCCAACCGGTTCTGTAGAGGCTTCTGTGTATCCGACGTAAACAGAGAGTCACACATTAAAGGGATAGCGCACCTTATCCATAACTGCCAGAATAAACACTATGGGGGCGGGAGAGGTACCCTGTATACGTGTACCGCAACCAAGAAGGGATGTAACTAAGAAGCAGAATTATATTTGTGTATATAGAGGACAGTATTATAGTAGTTATACTCTTGTACACAGGAGCAGTATTATAGTAGTTATATTCTTATACATAGGAGTAGTATTATAGTAGTTATATTCTTGTACATAGGAGGTAGTATTAGGCTGTATTCACACAGAGTAACACCAGGCGTTTTTTGTGTGCTTTTTGCACATAGCGCCGCGTATAAGCGGCGTTAACGCCGCGCTATTTTGCGGTGGCGTTGACCAGCGTATATGCGGCGTTAACGTGGCGCTATGTGCAAAAAGCACACAAAAAATGCCTTGCGTTACTCTGTGTGAATACAGCCTTATAGTAGTTATATTTTTGTACATCGGAGTAGTATTATAGTAGTTATATTCTTGTACATAGGAGGTAGTATTATAGTAGTTATATTCTTGTACATAGGAGTAGTATTATAGTAGTTATATTCTTGTACATGGAGGCAGTATTATAGTAGTTATATTCTTGTACATAGGAGTAGTATTATAGTAGTTATATTCTTGTACATGGAGGCAGTATTATAGTAGTTATATTCTTGTACATAGGAGCAGTATTATAGTAGTTATATTCTTGTACATAGGAGGTAGTATTATAGTAGTTATATTCTTGTACATAGGAGGTAGTATTATAGTAGTTATATTCTTGTACATAGGAGTAGTATTATAGTAGTTATATTCTTGTACATGGAGGCAGTATTATAGTAGTTATATTCTTGTACATAGGAGCAGTATTATAGTAGTTATATTCTTGTACATAGGAGTAGTATTATAGTAGTTATATTCTTGTACATAGGAGTAGTATTATAGTAGTTATATTCTTGTACATAGGAGGTAGTATTATAGTAGTTATATTCTTGTACATAGGAGCAGTATTATAGTAGTTATATTCTTGTACATAGAAGTAGTATTATAGTAGTTATATTCTTGTATATAGGAGCAGTATTATGGTAGTTATATTCTTGTACATAAAAGGAGTATTATAGTAGTTATATTCTTGTACACAGGAGCAGTATTATAGTAGTTATATTCTTGTATATAGGAGCAGTATTATAGTAGTTATATTCTTGTACACAGGAGCAGTATTATAGTAGTTATATTCTTGTACATAGGGGGCAGTATTATAGTAGTTATATTCTTGTACATAGGAGCAGTATTATAGTAGTTATACTCTTGTACACAGGAGCAGTATTATAGTAGTTATATTCTTGTACATAGGAGCAGTATTATAGTAGTTATATTCTTGTACAAAGGAGCAGTATTATATTAGTTATATTCTTGTACATAAGGGGCAGTATTATAGTAGTTATATTCTTGTACATAGGAGCAGTATTATAGTAGTTATATTCTTGTACATAGGAGCAGTATTATAGTAGTTATATTCTTGTACATAGGAGCAGTATTATAGTAGTTATATTCTTGTACATAGGAGCAGTATTATAGTAGTTATACTCTTGTACATAGGAGTAGTATTATAGTAGTTATATTCTTGTACATAGGAGCAGTATTATAGTAGTTATATTCTTGTACATAGGAGTAGTATTATAGTAGTTATATCCTTGTACATAGGAGGTAGTATTATAGTAGTTATATTCTTGTACATAGGGGGCAGTATTATAGTAGTTATATTCTTGTACATAGGAGCAGTATTATAGTAGTTATATTCTTGTACATAGGAGCAGTATTATAGTAGTTATATTCTTGTACATAGGAGGTAGTATTATAGTAGTTATATTCTTGTACATAGGAGGTAGCATTATAGTAGTTATATTCTTGAACATAGGGGGCAGTATTATAGTAGTTATATTCTTGTACATAAGAGTAGTATTATAGGAGATATATTCTTGCCATTTGGGGGCAGTATCATAGTAGTTAGTGAGATTGCAGTAAAGATATTCTAGTTTTCTGGTATAGAAATATACTCAGAGCGGTTGTCATTTCCCTTCCCCCATACATAGTGTATATTTCTCATAGCAGGTGAGATTAAGCTCAGTAACATCTTTCATTCATCTTGAGAACACAGAAGTGATTGGTTGGTTCCTTGTGACATTTCTTATTCATGTTCTTGTATTACCTGATCTTTTTAATTTACACAATGATGTCTTTATTATTTTGTGTTTTTGCAGAACCCCTTAAGGTGACAATCAGCCCGCGGAAGGTGAAGACCAGCGTAGGTAGCCAAGTGACGTTATCATGTAGCTTGTCGGGGACAGATGACCCGGACATCACCTGGTATAGGAATGGTGACATCATCAATGCTGGAAATAATGTTAGAATCACAGGTGTCAACCGTGAAACCCTCATCATGGACGCAATGGCCAAAAGTGACAACGGCGCCTACCAGTGCTTTGTACGGAAAGACCGGATGTCGGCCCAGGATTATGTGCTGGTGGTGCTGGAAGGTTTGTTATCCTTATTGCTGAATATTGGGTAAGGGAATGGCCAATTGGTGATCTTCTTGGACCCTTTTAGGCTGGGCCGACAACTCCCTTCTGCCTGTCTAAAGACTATTGAAGTGATGTGGGCAACTTAAAGGGATATCCAGGAAAACATGGCTGCTTTCTTCTAAGGAAATTATATCATGTCCATTGGCTGTATGGTCATGTCACAACTTGGTCCTGTTAAAATAAGAAGGTCTGACATGTAGCATGGTCATGTGATCAATGATGTCACCTCCGGAGAAGAGGAAAGCAGCCATATTTCCTGTCCTGGATAACTCCTTTAACTGTATCAATGTATTACATTACTATTCTTGAGTTGCAGCTGCATTCACAATTCTTCAGGCTTCATAGCTACAATCTCCCGGCATTGTCCCAGTATGTAGAAAGCACAAACTGACCCACCTCAGCTATGCTGATAGATGGCTTATGTCTAGCTTGTTTTCTTCCAGCAGAATTATGAATGCAGCTCTGGATTATAATGAAGGCTATAACTCCAGAACGCTAATACAGCTGTATAATTCCAGGAACTGTGGGATTATCTGTAAAGCGGTTACATCATAGATCTATGTCCCATGGTAGACGCTCACCACGGGGAGTAATTACAAGGCACAAATCATGTATTTTACACATGTAATAACAGGCTGCTGTGTGTATATATTATGTAGAGATGGCGCAATTTCCATCTATAACAGTTTCCTTTCAAGTTTTTCTTTCAAGACATTAAAGATAGATACATGGTATATTGATAGATGTCAGATAGATATACATAGACAGAAATAAGTAGATATTAGACGGATACATATTTTAGATATTTTGATAAACGATGGATATATAGGTGTTACGAAACTGGATAGATAGATAGATAGATAGATAGATAGATAGATAGATAGATAGATAGGAGATAGATAGATAGATAGATAGATAGATAGATAGATAGATAGATAGGAGATAGATAGATAGGAGATAGATAGATAAATAGATAAGAGATAGATAGATAGGAGATAGATAGATAGATAGATAGATAGATAAGAGATAGATAGATATGAGATAGATAGATAGATAGATAGATAGATAGATAGATAGGAGATAGATAGATAGATAGATAGATAGATAGGAGATAGATAGATAGGAGATAGATAAATAGATAAGAGATAGATAGATAGGAGATAGATAGATAGATAGATAGATAGATAGATAGATAGATAGATAGGAGATAGATAGATAGATAGATGATAGATATGAGATAGATAGATATGAAATAGATAAATTTGAGATAGATAGATAGATAGATAGATAGATAGGCATGAGATAGATATGTAGATAGATAGATATGAAATAGATAAATTTGAGATAGATAGAAGATAGATAGATGATAGATATGAGATAGATAGATAGATAGTTATGAAATAGATAAATTTGAGATAGATAGATAGATATAGGAGATAGATAGATAGATAGATATAGGAGATAGATAGATAGATAGATAGATAGATAGATAGATAGATAGATAGATAGATAGATAGATAGATAGATAGATATAGGAGATAGATAGATAGATAGATAGATAGATAGATATGAGATAGATAAATTTGAGATAGATAGAAGATAGATAGGAGATAGATAGATAGATAGATAGATAGATAGATAGATAGATAGATAGGAAACCATCTGTCAAAAATAGTGAATAGAATAACTGGACAGAAAAGAACAAGTCAAGGACTTTTACGGTGAATGTGTTTTTAATGGTCTCCTTCTAAGCTGCCACCTGTGGCCCTGTTGTATTGCGGATACACTCCCAGGGGCCCCAGGCAGTCATACACAGCATTTCTGTGAGAATAAGCACATGTCTGTTCACTAGTAGGCAGCACTATTCCTGGTGCCTATGTGTATTCATGGATCTCACTATCTATGGGGACACATACCCCGCATTGTCACCATGTTTTTTTTTCTGGAATTCCCTATTGCAGGGCTCATGACAATTACAGATAATAAGCCGTAGATAACGGCGCCAGCTGAGGCTGTTATTGTCTATGTAATTACGGATCAGCCACGTGTCCTTTTCAGGATCTCATCTGCGAGGGACAGTGCTCCATCTAGGAATAATATGGCGGCTCCAGTCATTAGCTGTCAATTATTTCTTCATAAGACTCCATACAGTCAGGCTTTGAGTTAGTGGAGAGCCCCTGATCTTACAATGTAAGGTGTTACTATGGAGAGAGATGGGGCGTCTCATCAGGACCAGAAGGAAGACTTATGTGGACTTTCCTCTCAACACAGTCACCTAAATCTACACACATATCTGTGCTCTGACTACTAGTGGTGTGTATAGATAACACTGCATTCTTGGCATGTGCCCCTTTGATGCATTAGATTATTTCATATGCTTTAGCAGCTGCTACCTGGCACTATTGTGTCATCCATGAATACCACTCAGTATGTTGTCTATATTATACGGGCTTATCTTTGCCCAAATTTCCTACTCACTGTTTACCCTATGAAGACACCGAGGCTATCTCCTATATACAGTTAGGGCCAGAAATATTTGGACAGTGACACAAGTTTTGTTATTTTAGCTGTTTACTAAAACATGTTCAGAAATACAATTATATATATAATATGGGCTGAAAGTGCACACTCCCAGCTGCAATATGAGAGTTTCCACATCCAAATCGGAGAAAGGGTTTAGGAATCATAGCTCTGTAATGCATAGCCTCCTCTTTTTCAAGGGTAAGTTTTTCAAAAGTAATTGGACAATGGACTCTAAGGGCTGCAATTAACTCTGAAGGCGTCTCCCTCGTAAACCTGTAATCAATGAAGTAGTTAAAAGGTCTGGGGTTGATTCCAGTTGTGTGGTTTTGCATTTGGAAGCTGTTGCGGTGACCAGACAACATGCGGTCAAAGGAACTCTCAATTGAGGTGAAGCAGAACATCCTGAGGCTGAAAAAAAAGAAAAAATCCATCAGAGATAGCAGACATGTGTAAGCCGTGTACCGAGGTGGGCTCCCCAGGATACAGCGAAGTCACGAACAAAGGAAGTGAGTCCAATTCAATTTAACCAAGATAGGATTTTACTTAGTTTAGATAACCTCTTTTGTCCAAAAGAAGACTCCCAGGTATTACATTTACACAGCCTAGAGGCTGGGACCCTGGTGTTATACAGCACGGTGCCCACTAGTGTGGCCTTCAATATACTCCAAGCTTTTACCTACCTGCAGGCTGCGCCTATGCAGCTGCCTGTTACCTGTTATTACCCTATTACACAGGAACAATTCAGTGTGTGTGACACAGGCATCCGGCGGTGTAACACCAGGGTTTACAATCTTATCACAATACTACTAAATTCCCCCCAAACCAAGTACAACTAAGCAAGTATAATGGTTGGTTAGCTTGCAAGCCAAACAGTGTAAAGTTAAACCAAATGTTGCTCCCAGACTTCCTTACAAGTCCCTCTCTGGGAGATAGAACTCTGTAGAAATCCTCTGTGACTTAGTCCTTTTACCAGACAGGTAGTTCACCAATATTGCAGCCTGGGGTGATGATTATACCTAACTAACTAACTAACTAACTACAGGCTTTTTACTCAGACCCCAGCACTATGGTGCCAAACTTGCAGTGTGGTGCGTGCACGCTTACTTCTGTTGGGTAACTTTTAGTCTCTGTTAGCATCAGGATGAAGAGGAGCTCCTCATACAGCATGCGGTCTCACTGGCAGTCTCACTTCTCAGCCAAGTCTCTGACAGTAATCTTCTCCTTAGGATGGTGTCTGGACAGACTCTGAAAGTCTCAAATCCACAGCTATTCTTGCTGTGGCTTCTCCCTCCAAGGACCCTCTCTCTTCTGCTTCAGGCTCTAGCACACTCTGTCTCAAAATGGCTCCTAGAACCTTCCTACAACGATCAGGGTTTCCACATCAATCTTCCAAGGGCATGCAGCCTTTTTCCTTTTACCTGTTATCTTGCAACAGCGACCTCTTGTGGTCAAACAACAAAATGTCAGGTTATGAAAACATCAACTCAATTACACATTGCACATTCGCTACACAGGGGCTGTTTCACCCTCTTACACTTGCTTGGAGTAGCAAAATCAACAGTCGGGTACATTCTAAGAAAAGAGGAATTGACTGGTGAGCTTGGGAACTCAAAAATGCCTGGGCGTCCACGGATGACAACAGTGGTGGATGATCGCCGCATACTTTCTTTGGTCAAGAAGAACCCGTTCACAACATCAACTGAAGTCCAGAACACTCTGAAGTAAGTGTATCTGTCTCTAAGTCAACAGTAAAGAGAAGACTCCATGAAAGTAAATACAAAGGGTTCACATCTAGATGCAAACCATTCATCCATTCCAAAAATAGACAGGCCAGAGTTACATTTGCTGAAAAACACCTCAAGAAGCCAGCTCAGTTCTGGAAAAGTATTCTATGGACAGATGAGACAAAGATCAACCTGTACCAGAATGATGGGAAGAAAAAAGTTTGGAGAAGAAAGGGAACGGCACATGATCCAAGGCACACCACATCCTCTGTAAAACATGGTGGAGGCAGCGTGATGGCATGGGCATGCATGGCTTTCAATGGCACTGGGTCACTTGTGTTTATTGATGACATAACAGCAGACAAGAGTAGCCGGATGAATTCTGAAGTGTATCGGGATATACTTTCAGCCCAGATTCAGCCAAATGCTGCCAAGTTGATCGGACGGCGCTTCATAGTACAGATGGACAATGACCCCAAGCATACAGCCAAAGCTACCCAGGAGTTCATGAGTGCAAAAAAGTGGAACATTCTGCAATGGCCAAGTCAATCACCAGATCTTAACCCAATTGAGCATGCATTTCACTTGCTCAAATCCAGACTTAAGACGGAAAGACCCACAAACAAGCAAGACCTGAAGGCTGCGGCTGTAAAGGCCTGGCAAAGCATTAAGAAGGAGGAAACCCAGCGTTTGGTGATGTCCATGGGTTCCAGACTTAAGGCAGTGATTGCCTCCAAAGGATTCGCAACAAAATATTGAAAATAAAAATATTTTGTTTGGGTTATGTTTATTTGTCCAATTACTTTTGAGCTCCTAAAATGTGGAGTGTTTGTAAAGAAATGTGTACAATTCCTACATTTTCTATCAGATATTTTTGTTCAAC
>NC_134266.1:26137673-26340173 GCF_031893055.1 Leptodactylus fuscus | reverse complement strand
GATGATACATAGATAGATAGATCTGAAATAGATAGATAAATAGATAGATATGAGATAGATAGATAGATCACATAGATAGATAGATAGATAGATAGATAGATCAGATAGATAGATAGATAGATAGATCACATAGATAGATAGATAGATAGATAGATAGATCACATAGATAGATAGATAGATAGATAGATAGATAGATCAAAAATGTACATAAAACCCTATAAATTTGGTATCCCCGGAATCGTAACGAAACACAGAATACAGGGGACATGTCATTTTGGTTGCACAGTGAACGCCGTAAAACCAAAGCCCGTAAGAAAGTCGCAGAAATGCATTTTTTCTTCAAATCCACCCCATTCTGAATTTTTTCCCTGCTTCCCAGTACATTATATAGAATAAATAATGGTAGCATCATGAAGAAAAATCTGTCCCGCAAAAATTAAGACCTCATATGGCTCTGGGAGCGGAGAAATAAAAATGTTATGGAGTTTAGAAGGAGGGGAGTCAAAAATGAAAATCAAAAAATGCCATCGGCGGGAAAGGGTTAACTTCAAATACTTCTGTCCCAAAGTCACTATGTAACGTTTCTCACAACACCGTATATATAGCAGCTCAAATACAAATTAACTTCAACACAAAAGTCTCCCGTATTCTCTGAATTAAAGCAAAAACAAGATACAAAGTTACATTTCATATCCCATACCTTATACACAGTACGAAAACCTTACCCACGCCTGTATATACCCACTTCTACAATCACCGCAGACGAAGTCGCGGGTACCAGCTAGTAAACAATAAATTTTACTTTTTGAGGCCCAAGGCCACCTAAGGTATTGGGTTCCGGGTGGTGGAGAGCCTCAGCTTGCGTCCTGACAGTGGGGGAGAGCGGAGACATCACCGCAGAAAGAAGATAGTGCTGGGGGATGGAGTGAGCAGTGCTGAGTGAGTGCAGACTGGTGAGTTTAACCTATGTGAGCAGGACAGGCTGCCAGCACACAGTACTGTGCTGGCAGCTGCCTGGAGATGAAGTGGTTACAAGTGCCACATTCAGTGTCTGAGTGTTTTAGGTGAGAACTGTGAGAACACTCTAAACTGACACTGAATGTGGCATTGTAACCCCTTCTTTCCCAGGCAGTGAACTTATTACAGTATTATATATTACAGTACATAATACTGTGCCACAGGGGCCACTATAGGGTATAATAAAGTGTGCAGGGGCCACTATAGGGTATAATACGGTATACAAGAGCCACTATAGAGTATAATACTGTGTACAGGGGCCACAACGGGGCATAATAGTGCCTGCAGGAATGCAGGGGAAAAGGAGCGGTCAGTCGGGGTCTTTGGAGGGTGGCCCCATGTCAAAGTTTTGCCAGGGGCCCCGCCATTCCTAGTTACGCCACTGATCAAATAGATAGGTAGATATGAGATAGGAGATAAATAGTTATTAGATAGACAGATAGATAGATAGATAGATAGATAGATAGATAGATAAATATGAGATAGATAGATAGGTAGATAGATAGATAGATAGATAGATAGATAGATAGATAGATAGATATAGATAGATAAATATGAGAGAGAGAGAGAGAGAGATAGATAGATAGATAGATAGATAGATAGATAGATAGATAGATAGATAGATAGATAGATAGATAGATAAAACAAAACAGTAGCTTGCACCTATTCACATTGGGAGGTGCTGTCTGAATTTTCTTCTTTGTATATAGTAAGAGGGTTGTGGTTCCCTTTAGTTGGATTTGCGCTCCCATTCAATTGCACAGGCCTATTTGGAACAGAGAAACCATCTCCCCAAGGCCATTTAAAGAGAACCTTTCATCAGATTGGGCACAGGCAGTTCTATACACTGATGGAAAGCTGACAGTGCGCTGAATTCAGCACACTATCGGCTTTCCCGATCTGTGCCCCGGGTAAAGTGCTATCGGTCCCGGTACTGTAGCGCTTTATAGTCAGAAGGGCGTTTCTGACACTTAGCCGGAGACGTCCTTCTGCCTCGCGGCGCCTATCGCGCTGTACAGTGTGAGCGGGGAGGAACACCCCCCTCCCTCTGCTCACAGTGCTCATCCATAGACGAGTATTATCAGGAGTGGAGAGGGCGTTCCTCCCCGCTCCACAGTACAGCGCGATAGGCACTTCTGGGCAGAAGGACGTCTCTGGCTAAGTGTCAGAAACGCCCTTCTGACTATAAAGCGCTACAGTACCGGGACCGATAGCACTTTACCTGGGGCACAGATCGGGAAAGCCGACAGTGTGCTGAATTCAGCGCACTGTCAGCTTTCCATCAGTATATAGAACTGCCTGTGCCCGATCTGATGAAAGGTCCTCTTTAAGGTGACTATTCTCTGGATCTTAGTTCCCTTGTGTTCACACTGTAGACTTATTCTAGTCCGGGAGAGGTATTTTATTGCCCTGTGTTCACACTGAAGACCCATACTTGGGTCCAGGAGAGGTATTAGTGTAGGGTCCTACCTTAATGAGGTCGCCTTGTCGGGGCAGGTAGAGGGCTTCCTACTGTTTGATCAAATATGTACAATGAAGAACCTCAAATTTATTTATATATTTAGTTTATAGTATTTTTATAGTTTTTTTTCTTTGTTCCTTATAGCCTTTGTGCTGTGTCAGAGTGCTGCTATATTTTTTTGTTTTTATGTATTTTGCCACGGTAGCTTGTACCTGTTCACATTGGGAGGTGCTGTCTGAATTTTCTTCTATATACTGTAGATAGATAGATAGATAGATAGATAGATAGATAGATAGGAAGATAGATAGGAAGATAGATAGGAGATAGATAGATAGGAGATAGATAGATAGATAGATAGATAGATAGATAGATAGATAGATAGATAGGAGATAGATAGATAGATAGATAGATAGATAGATAGGAGATAGATAGATAGATAGATAGATAGATAGATAGACACTGAGGTCATGGAACATCAATTTAAACAAGGGATGACCTTGTTAACCTCAGACCCTGTACAGACTGTGCTACCTCTTATGTGGCTTCTCTGTTCCTGGGCTGTAATAAAGCATTGATGAAATAAATTTTGCATGGGCGCCGCTTTTCTACAAAGATAATGGCTTTCCTAAAATAATCCCCAGCCATGGAGTCAGACATCTTGTTTTATGTCATTGAGCGGATCCTTTTTTTACCTGTTTTCTTCCTTTTTTTCCTTTTACAACAATATATGATCAGTACGATGATGAGGATCAGGAGCAGTAAACCTCCGAGAGATGCAAAGACAGCGATGAGGATGATGTCCGTCCGACTCAGTGAAGAGTTGTTCCCTAGAAAAATCAATAATGTCATAAATTTGCCATGTTGTGTATATTATATAGCGGTACATACAATATTCTGATGATCTGATTGGTTACTCATGGCTCCTCTGTCTCCGCCCCCCAGGGGCTTTCTAGTTTTCTACATTGCTGAGAGCCGCAATGAATGTAGAATAGCTCCCCCCACTGTTAGGTAAATATACCAAACTATAGCATTTGCCTACAAAATAGCCCAAAATAGATGGCAAAGAACAAAGGACTAGTCCAAGGATCATGACACCCTTCTTTACTACATGGCAAAGGAGGACAATTAACAGGTGCCAGATCTGTTGTAAAAGAAGGTGCGTTAACCTAAATCATCAACCACATGGACCTACTCTGCTCCAAAGACACAAGGGCCACACTTACCTGGGATGTGCTCGCTTACTACTATGTTGACTGTCGCTGACTGCGGTTGGGTCAGGGTCTCTATTGAGGCCAAACAAGTCAAGCTCAGATTTTCTGATGGATTTATTCTAAACGTGCTTAGAGCTGTCACAAAGTCATTGCCATCTTTGTTGTATATAGTTGAATAATATAAAGTATCCGCCAAGGTATTATTTATTTGCCATGTGATGGTTGGCGCTGGATACCATTGTGCTGCTTGGCAAATCATGATGGTTGTGGAGTTCGGAGTCACAGTGACACTTCCATTTGTTATTTGAAGAGATCCGCTCACTGAGAGAAGCGACAAAAATAGTTAGGAGATAGAAAGATAGATATGAGAAAGATATTGTTAGATAGATAGATAGATAGATAGATAGATAGATAGATAGATAGATAGATAAATTTGAGATAGATAGAAAGATAGATATGAGAAAGATATCGTTAGATAGATAGATAGATAGATAAAAGATAGATAGATAGATAGATAGATAGATAGATAGATAGATAGATATAATAACAAATGGACGGCATTCCAAATTGGTGTAAAAATTATTTACTGTGGTTTATTCTATGCAACGTTTCAATCGTAACAATATAAGACTTTCTCATACTTACTGTGGTTTTATGCAAAACCCTTTCGGACTTGCACTCATGTCCCTTTAAGGGTATATATATATGGTGCTGCTCTTAAACCTTTTTTGGATTTTAGATAGATAGATAGATAGATATGAGATAGATAGAAAGAAAGATAGATAGATAGATGATAGATAGATAGATAGATAGATGATATATATTGTAAAAGCGGGTGCTTGGGGCTGGTTGTTAGGCAAGTAAAACACACGTGAAGCTTGGTCTTCAGGTTCAACGGATGTTCGGTTTATTAGGAGCAAATTCACAAAGTTCAACATAAACAGCTTTCTTCAGCAACAAAGGAAAAGAAAAGGCTTACTTCAGCCACAAGGCAATGCAGTCCATAAACTTAGCAGGCTGGCCCTTCTGGTTCTCCACAGCTATACTGGGTTTGGGTCCTCAGCTCTCAATAGCAGCAGCAACAATGAAAGTCAGAGACACACCCAACTGTTGGACAGGGTTTAAGGCTCCCACTGCTGCTATTCCCAAACCCTGGGATAGAGCATCGGGCCCGGGTCTACAAACAAGCCCCAAAACCTGCACATGGATTCGTCCCTCACCAAGTGGAGAGGAGCCATCTCAAAGGGATATATCTCCCCTCCACAACCATTCCCACTGCCTGCCTACAATATATATATATATATATATATATATATATATCAATCAATTATGTCAGGTATCTGTATACCCTGCTCACTACACAAGCCTATTTCACCCTGGATATGACCTTAAAGGGGACCTCTAATTTCACACTACTTTCTACAATCTCACATGCACATAAATAACTGCCACCACCAAGGTGCCGGTTTCCACTTTAGGGTGGGCAAGACACCAATATACCCAAACCACTGACAACAAGAGCAAACAAAAAGGTAACAAACCTAAGCAAAATTTACTCACTACTAGAGATAAGTGAATAGTATTCGAAACTAGAGTTTCAAATACCTCGCTCCCATAGGAATGCATGGGAGCGGCTGTACAGCAAGGGTTAAGGCTTAAGCGGTCGGCACTGCCATGCATTCCTATGGGAACGAGGTATTCGGCACTCTAGTTTCAAATACTATTCGCTCATCTCTAGTCACTACACAATTGTGGGGACATTTAGAGCCAAGATCAACCTTATTAAATTTTAGATTTAATATAGACAAAAAAAGTTCAGTGCTTAACAAAAAAAAAGATGTAATAAAAAGACACAACCTGCAAACAATATGAGATACAAAGGAAAAAAATGGAAACAGATGTATTTGTAAGCCTGGCTGGGATCAGCAGGGAGTGGTTGGACAGATCTACAGATAACCTGTAGCTTCAATATCTGACACTGAATTCATGTACCTCGGCCCCTTTTCAAAAACCCTACATTTATTAATATATTATATTATATGGCCTACCTAATAGTATAATAGTATATAGTATACACACCCTGCACAGACAGGTAGGCTTCTTGAAACGTTGAGGAGAGACTGCTGCAGCTTACTATCCCGGAGTCGGTCTTGTTGACGTTGACAATTGTTATCTCGGAGGTTAAGTCTCCGGTGACGGGGTTCTCGCTGTTCTGTACCGTGATGTAATTGACACTCACTGTGGTCTGACTTTGGGTTATACTGACAACGAAGGTGTTCTGGAAGTACCATGAGACAGATGTCCACCCTTTCGCAACGATGCATCGAAAGCTAGCATTAGACCCGCTGAGCACGGTGAGATTTTTCGGACCGTCAATTATGTTTGAGCATGACCCGTAATCTGTGGAACAAGACAATAAACTCAGATTATTTCATTTATAAAAAAACATCTTGTAATTACAGACTTCACCACTAGATGGTGCTTTAGAGCATCATATCTCATAAGTCTAAATACTGTAGATTTACTTTGCACCCCATATGGTCAGGCATGGTATTGCAATTAAAATTACTATTAGAGTTAAGATGTTCATAGACATTAGATTTTTTTAGGGGAGGTCCACACAGGGTCATAACTAATGGGGGCATTCAGGTGGTTGTTCTGGTCCTTCAACGGACTGCGCAGATATGAACATGTACATAACATGATATTTCCATATATCAAGTATCTCTGACTTGATAAAAGATATCATTTGAACTGCATACCGCTACAACTAGGGGGAGCTCACTGCACATATAGGTATACACAGGTATACAGCTTCCACGGGATCTATATATGTATGCAATATGCTCCCCCTAGCTTCTATGATAGCATTAAACCTTTTATTTCTGATACTCTCCCCCCACATCCGCCTGATAATAAACCTCGGCTATTTGGCTTTTATTACTTTTGTTGATTTATTTCTGCATTGACAAATGTCAACATTTCAGCGTTTTTTTTTCTTCCGTGAAATTCTCATTTTCCTTGTTTTACTGTTTTTTCTTTTATATTTTTCACTGTCAAAGGTTGAACGTTTAGCACAATGTCATACTGTCAAATTTCTATTTCCTAGAGGGACAGGAGGGCGCAGCTCAGAATGATCCTAATATATCAAAGTCCAAAAATAATAAAAGACACGAAACCCAATGGTTATTGTATTCCCGGGTCAGTCTGCAACGTGTCACAGGTAAGCGGCCTCTTAAAGGGCCTTTTTGGAACACAGACATTTTTAGCAGAAATAATTTTTTTTAAAAAAAGTAAAAATCTTGATCATTTTTATTGGTCGACTGTATATAGTGTGAAGGTTAGTCGGATTCCTCTGCTGATGGGGTGTGTTGACTTTTGCAACTGACTTTTTATCATTGCAAATACATCTACAATCAATAGATGGGCGTAACAAAAATGTATCTATTTGTGTTTAGAACTTCTTAGGGGTCTCCATGATGACAGACTACAAACAAACACTTATGGAGATAGCAAAAAAGTTTTAAAACTATATAAAGTAGATTTAAAAAGAATATAGAACATTTTAGATTTTGGAGGGGTGGAAACAAATGCCCTGACTTTAGCTGACCATAATGAAAATAAGATTCTGCTCACATTGTAGATAACACAAGGAGGAGTCGCCGCTTCAATCACAGTCACAGTCACTGGGCTAAAGCCAAACTCATTTGCAACAGATGGAAATATAAGAAGCTCGGGGGCACTGACCGCTATGTGAGTTATAGTCATTATATCACAGCTCAAGACATAGCAACTCACAAATCCTAAGAGCAATTCTAGTCATTAATAATATTTTATTCAACACACAAACGGAACACACAAAGTATTTAGCATTTTTAATACTGACCCCCAAATGCGATAATATAACAGTATAATACTATCGCTTATATAAAAGAATATAACTACTATAATACTGCTCCTATGTACAAGAATATAACTACTATAATACTGCTCCCTATGTACAAGAATATAACTACTATAATACTGCTCCTCTGTACAAGAATATAACTACTATAATACTGCTCCTATGTACAAGAATATAACTACTATAATACTACTCCTACGTACAAGAATATAACTACTATAATACTACTCCTATGTACAAGAATATAACTACTATGATACTGCTCCTATGTACAAGAATATAGCTACTATGATACTACCTCCTATGTACAAGAATATAACTACTATAATACTACCTCCTATGTACAAGAATATAACTACTATAAACTACTATAATACTGCTCCTATGTACAAGAATATAACTACTATAATACGGCCCCTATGTACAAGAATATAACTACTATAATACTACTCCTATGTACAAGAATATAACTACTATGATACTACCTCCTATGTACAAGAATATAACTACTATAATACTGCCTCCTATGTACAAGAATATAACTACTATAATACTACTTCTATGTACAAGACTATAACTACTATAATACTACTCCTATATACAAGAATATAACTACTATAATACTGCCCCTATGTACAAGAATATAACTACTATAACATGGCTCCTATGTACAAGAATATAACTACTATAATACTGCTCCTATGTACAAGAATATAACTACTATAATACTACTCCTACGTACAAGAATATAACTACTATAATACTGCTCCTATGTACAAGAATATAACTACTATAATACTGCTCCTATGTACAAGAATATAACTACTATAATACTACTCCTATGTACAAGAATATAACTACTATAATACTGCTCCTATGTACAAGAATATAACTACTATAATACTACTCCTACGTACAAGAATATAACTACTATAATACTACTCCTATGTACAAGAATATAACTACTATAATACTGCTCCTATGTACAAGAATATAACTACTATAATACTACTTCTCTGTACAAGAATATAACTACTATAATACTGCTCCCTATGTACAAGAATATAACTACTATAATACTGCTCCTCTGTACAAGAATATAACTACTATAATACTACTCCTCTGTACAAGAATATAACTACTATAATACTGCTCCTATGTACAAGAATATAACTACTATAATAGTACTCCTACGTACAAGAATATAACTACTATAATACTACTCCTATGTACAAGAATATAACTACTATAATACTGCTCCTATATACAAGAATATAACTACTATAATACTGCTCCTATGTACAAGAATATAACTACTATAATACTGCTCCTATGTACAAGAATATAACTACTATAATACTACTCCTATGTACAAGAATATAACTACTATAATACTGCTCCTATGTACAAGAATATAACTACTATAATACTGCTCCTATGTACAAGAATATAACCACTATGATACTACCTCCTATGTACAAGAATATAACTACTATAATACTACCTCCTATGTACAAGAATATAACTACTATAAACTACTATAATACTGCTCCTATGTACAAGAATATAACTACTATAATACGGCCCCTATGTACAAGAATATAACTACTATAATACTACCGCCTATGTACAAGAATATAACTACTATAATACTGCCTCCTATGTACAAGAATATAACTACTATAATACTACCTCCTATGTACAAGAATATAACTACTATAATACTGCTCCTATGTACAAGAATATAACTACTATAATATGGCTCTTATGTACAAGACTATAATTATTATAAGGGCCCGTTCACACGGAGATTACGGGCGTGCAATCTGGCACGTATATACTTGTCAGAGTTTGCATGCTGAAATCAGATTCCATTCATTTCAATGTCAGGTTACGGGCATATAACGTGCGTAATTTTGCGCATGTAGTTTTGCGGGCGCAAAAAATAGAAACTCGCAGATGTTTAGTCTCCACATGCACACAGCTTTACTCCGGGTTTACATAACAACCCCGCCATTTTTTTTCACTGCTGTATCCCAGCTTTAAAGGGGCAGGGCGCTGTGAATGACACTATTACACAAGGTCACTTACACACAACTTTACTCCAGGTTTCCATAACAAGCAATCACAGGTTTTTCCACTGATATCCAAACTGAGATGAGATGATCACATGACGCTTATAGACCAATGGAAATTTGTAGGTTCTTTAGTCTTGACATACACACAGCTTTACACCAGGTTTCCATAGCAATCATCAACCTATTTAGGACCTGTATTAGTCAATAGCAGTTTGCATGTCCTTAACTATTTAGTCATATGACGTGTATTAGCCTATTTAACTTCATATTTTTCTTACAAGCTTTCCATAACAACAGAGCCATAAATAGACTGTACCTATACTGGTTTGCCATCCTGGATGTCAGCGTTCTTATAAATTGAAACTTCTCACAAACTACATACAAAATTTTCCAGTGCCAATTATTATGGGACCCCCACACAAACAAAAAATTAAATACAGTGGGTACGGAAAGTCTTCAGACCCCTTTAATTATTTCACTCTCCGCTTCATTGCAGCCATTTACTTAAATCAAAGAAGTCCTTTTTATTTCTCATTAATGTACACTCAGCCCCATCTTGACAGAAAAAAAACTGAAATGTAGATATTTTTGTAAATTTATTAAAAAAAGAAAAACTGAAATCTCACATGGCCATAAGTATTCAGACCCTTTGCTCAGTATTGAGTATTTTCCGCTTTTGAGCTTGTACAGCCAGGAGTCTTCTTGATGCAACAAGTTTTTCACATCTGGATTTGGGGATCCTCTGCCATTCTTCCTTGCAGATCCTCTCCAGTTCTGCCAGTTTGGATGATGAAAGTTGGTGGACGCCGTTTTCAGGTCTCTCCAGAGATGCTCAATTGGGTTTAGGTCAGGGCTCTGGCTGGGCCAGTCAAGAATGATCACAGAGTTGTTCCGAAGCCACTCCTTTGTTATTTTAGCTGTGTGCTTAGGGTCATTGTCTTGTTGGAAGGTGAATCTTCAGCCCAGTCTGAGGTCCAGAGCACTGTGGGAGAGGTTTTTTTCCAGGATATCTCTGAACTTGGCCACATTCAGCCTGCCAGTGTCCAGAGATAACTCAGCCTGAGCTGTGAACAAGCAGACAGCGGGGATCCCTGGGCAGCCACAGAACGCCGCTGTCTCCTGCGCTCACGCTCCGCCCGACCCCGCCCACATGCCCGGCCCTGCCCGCAGGCATGCCCAGGCCCCACCCACAAGAAGTGGGTAGTAGATCTTTCGACTTGCTCATGTTATAAAGTAGCTCACATGCTGACAAAGTGTGAGCACCCCTGGACTAGAACCATCTCAAGGAGGTTCAGAAGGAAATGGACAACACGTGAGTTACATATGAGTGTCACAGCAAAGAGTCTGAATACTTATGACCATGTGAAATTTCAGTTTTTCTTTTTTAATAAATTTGCAAAAACATCTACATTTGTTTTTTTTCTGTCAAGATGGGGCTGAGTGTATTAATGAGAAAAAAAATGAACATTTTTGATTTTAGCAAATGGCTGCAATGAAACAAAGAGTGGAAAATTTAAAGGGGCTCTATCAGCAAAATCATACTGATAGAGCCCCACATATGCGTGAATAGCCTTTAAAAAGGCTATTCAGGCACCGTAAATGTTATATTAAACTCCTCCCCCCCCCCCCCCGTTTTAAAATAATAACCTAAAAAAGAATGTGATCTACTTACCGAACGTGCAGGCTGGGCGGGCATTCAGGGTGTGTCTTCATCTTCCTCCACGCCTCCTCTTCTTCCGATGTCCTCCGGTCCCGTCCTCCTCCGGCGCTCGCAAACGGACTTTGATTAAAAAAAATGACCTGGGCGCATGCGCAGTAGCATGCGGCTTCTACTACGGCTACTGCGCATGCGCCCAGGTCTTTTTTTTTTTATCAGTGTCCGTTCAGGAGCGCCGGAGGAGGACAGGACCCGAGGACATCGGAGGAAGAGGAGGCGGGGAGGAAGATGAAGACACACCCTGAATGCCCGCCCAGCGTGCACGATGCGTAAGTAGATCACATTCTTTTTTAGGGTATTATTTTAAAACTGGGGGGTAGTTTAATATAACATTTACGGTGCCTGAATAGCCTTTTTAAAGGCTATTCACGCATATGTGGGGCTCTATCAGTATGATTTTGCTGATAGAGCCCCTTTAAAGGGGTAGAAATACTTTCCGCACCCACTGTATACTTGTGTGACTCTGGGTCCTCCTGCTAGTTGTTATATAGGATGGGATGTAGATGTAGAGATACAGAATTGTATATTTGCTATTCATACATTGTGCCTCAGCCATAATAATCTAATCTGTGTTACCTTGTAGCAGGCACAGAATAGTAATCCACAGATAACAGCTTTTATATCCGTCCATCAGTTTTTCTTTCTTTCACCTCCTGAAACAAAAATATCATCATGATGATGAAGATATTATAGGTCTGATCACACGAAAAATGGACTGAACTCATCTAATATTGTGTAATTGAAATTTGTCGATAAAACAATCTTGTAAAGGCAACCAATATAATATAATATACTATAATATAATGTACCATAGATGTGGTGTTGGTGCAGTACCAGTATCGGCCTATGGACAAGTATGTCGCTGTTTGTAGAATAAAATATTTTTTTATAATTAATATATGTATGCAGAAACACTTGAGCAACTTTTTGAATTCATTATATACATTTATCCTGGAATATATCTTGTTTATATCTTAATTAATTAATATATTTATTTCAGTAATGAATTGTTTATTTTGCTAATTAATTAAGTTATTTATTTTTTTACACATTGTGCCCCCCAATCCACTCATAATAGACCACAGGGGGGTCATTTTAACGTTACCCTTTTTGGCTGATTTTCCCTTTAACTGGGGTTGTTATGTGAGTCATAGTTGCAGGAGGTATACAGTCTCCTAGTATATACTGCAGAGGATATCTGGTTCCTCTAGCCCTTCGTTCACATCTGCATTCGGATTCTATTCGGGGAGTCCACTAGGGGACCCCCCGAACAGAATACCGAATGCAACTGCAAGCAGAGTGCAGTAAAAGCACATGGACTCCATAGACTATAATTGGGTCCGTGTGTTTGCCGCGCGCTGCCTGTTCGAATCATGTGGACAGGAAAGTAGATTGTGAAGTACTTTCCTGTCCATATGATTCGTGCGGAGATCTGGTGGCAAGCACACAGACCCCATTATAGTCTATGGGGTCCATGTGCTTTCACTGGCACACTGCTTGCAGTTGCGTTCAATAGTCCGTTCAGGAGGGGGGTCTTCATGCGGACTCCCCCGACGGAATCCAAACGCAGATGTGAACGAGGCCTAGGACCCAGCAGCATCGGTAGTTCCCCCTGCACCCAGCAATCCCTTGATCACCAGGTGGTGGGGAAGCTGCATCATAGTGGCTGCCATAGCTGTATACATAGAACAAGAGATAAACAGCCACCACCTGGACCTACTGTATATACTCAAGAGAGCAGGTACACAAAAATAATACCCTTTTAATTGAGTCCAGATATAGCAGAGCTGAGTTAGTCATGGAAAACCTCTCCATGATATTACTACACTTTAAATTATACACACAAATGAACAATTTCAGCTCTGCTACATCTCCACATTGGCATCCAGCTTTAAAAACACAAAGAAAAGGTCTGCAGGTTCTCGTCTACGACTCCGCGATGTTTTCGGACCTAAGAAACAGGCGGCAGGGAGTGACCTTCCCAAGATCACAGCCCTGAAACTGGGCCGACATCCAAGGTTTCCAGCGCGGAATCGAAGAGTTCAGAATAATTGGTCATTTTGAGTTAAAACTGCAAAGGTAATGCAGATGGTGGAGGCCGATAGTGGTGAGCGGTGTGCGGAGGACGTCAGCCTGCTAATACTACGGGACAGCAGGGAAGATTATCTGCGCAACTTTGCTTAGTCCCTTAAAGGGCAACTCCGGTCAGGTGTCAAAATGCTGCCGTGTGCTCAGATTTGTATTCATACCACTAGGGGGCAGCATTCTAATAGATAGGGCCGGTATTATGTAGAGGATTCGTGAAACTAAGGTCAAGTTCACATCCACATTGGAGTCTCGGTGGGAGTAGGAGTCAGCCGCGGAGTCCTGTATGGAGGATTTTTCTTTCCACTGGTTTTATACTGAAATACTGATCTGAATGACGGAGACACCAACTCTAGTGTGAACCAGGAGTTAAAGGGGTTGTTCCAAGGATCCTATCTATACTGCTAGTTTATGTGGATTTAAGACTTTTCCTAAATGCATTGCTTTATCAAAACTGCTTTGTTTGACCGCTATCTTAATTTATTCACTTCATTGTTTACACTCCGTTTCTATGGCCCTTGGGATTATCTGCTCATTTGTCAAGTGATGTAGCTGCCTGCTCTCAGGGGGGAGGGAGGGGCTGGGAGAAGCTCTGAGCTGTTTGTGTCTTTTAAGTAGCAAAGCTTCTCAGATAGGCGAGGTGAGAGCTCTGAGATTTCTGAGCTGTTATCAGTCAGTTTAATTGAATTTGGCTGATAAGGTCTGAGATAAGGAGTCTGTTACCTCTGTATGTAATGCAAACTGACTCAAATCCAGCTCTGCTGCATCAGCTTCACACTGTGGTAATTCATTTACAACCAATCCCATGCAAGTAAAACCCCGACCACCAATGTGTCGAGAAAAGCAGGAAGTGAAGAGAGCATAATAGCCTGCAGGTTAGTGAACAAACGTCATGGGAATACCCCTTTAAGTTGATTGATCTTTAACCACTTCTGGACCGGCCATTTTACCTGGTTTAGGACTGGACATATTTTCAGGGCTATTTGTTTTACTTTTTAAATATCTTTTGGCTTTTTTTGTTACATTTGTTTTATACATTGTGCCCTCCATAATAGACCTTTCTGGAGCATTTTAATCTCATTTTTTGGGGGGCTTTTTCCTGTAACTTGGGCTGATAGATTAGTTTCAGTTACAGAAGGAATACATCTTTCTGAAATACACTGGAGAGTATACCTCTAGGACCCAGGAGCTCACAATGTTCCCTGGCCCCCTGGGGTTATGGTACCACTGGTTCATGTGGGAAGCCACATCATGGCAGCTCCCATAGTTATGTGCTGTGTGCACAGTGATCGGGAAGGCTTGGACCGTAATAAACCATCCCTGCCTGTGAGAGGTCTGGCTGCAAGGATCAGTTGAAGAGGATCTTTCACCACCTCCACAAACTCCAAGTCATTGCAGCCTTCAAAAGTGCCACTTCCATGATTCCAGCGCAGTTGGAATTTTTTCTCTAGCCCCCACCATTCTTGAGCAATCAGTCCTGTAAGTCTCAGCACAATTATTCTCTCTACTGCCGGGAAGGCGGTCCTAAGCTGGAGCAGAAAGTCAAGGACCGCCCATCTGGAGGCAGAGAGCATAATTGTGCTAAAGCTTACAGCCCTAATAGCTCATGAATGGTGTGGGCTAGAGAAAAAATTCCAAATGCGTTGGAATCAGTAGAGTAGCACCTATTGAAGGCTGCAAAGAATTGGAGTTGGTGAAGGTGGTAAATAATGCTCTTTAACAGGGACCACACTTTTGGGCAGTAAATATACATATAGCTATTGGCACTTCTCTTCCCCCAGTACCCATAAGGCATAATGAGAAGGATTAGAATATAATCAAAAGTTACTTTACGCTCCTCTTGTGTTTGCTATGTAGAGATGTAGCAGAGCTGAGTTACCTCCCGACCCTTCTGGATTCAGTGGGACAGTCCCAGATTTCTGGTGCTGTCCTGGATGTTTTTCCAATTGACTCTAAGAACCTAAGTGTATTTTCTTAAAGGGTATGTCCTTTGTTGCACCATTATTTTTTTATTGTTCATCCTGCGCATCTTGGCCTGCTGAGAAGGGGAAGCTACTGAAGTTGTAGGATTCCACAGAAACAGTGCCACTCTTGCCCATGGGCTACGTCTGGTATTACAGTGTATTCACATCAGTGGTACTGAACTGCAATACAGACACAGAATGCAGATGTTTAGCCTATGGTAGATATGAGACGGCACTTGTCTGCAGGCTGTAGCTCCAGTGAGCCTTCCTGACCCATAGCACCTCTAGACAAGTTCCTACAGCAGTATCTTGAGGTTAGCAATGCTCAAGACATCCATATAAGATAGTGGACAGAGAAGTGGGGCCGAGAAGCCTTGAGGAAAGGGCTGAAGTATGTTCTCTAGTCCACTGTTTCTGCAAGAGGAAACCTTAAAAAAAAAAAAAAAAACTAAAACCTTGCAATATTTTCTATCTCTTCTTTTGACGCTCAATCTAAGAGTCTAAGCTACAAGCCCAAGGCAGTTACAGCTGGCCATACGTCTTCAGCAGTGTATAATACACAACGCTGTGTGTTTTCCTGTTTTGCTTCGGAAA
This sequence comes from Leptodactylus fuscus, assembly GCF_031893055.1. Classification (NCBI taxonomy): domain Eukaryota; kingdom Metazoa; phylum Chordata; class Amphibia; order Anura; family Leptodactylidae; genus Leptodactylus; species Leptodactylus fuscus. The sequence continues at coordinate 26,324,141 of NC_134266.1, read as the reverse complement.
ATCGCTCCATAATGAAGGTTTAAATATTTAATAACCCCTGTCATTACAAAAATAGATTCTTCCCCCCTATAGGCAGTATACATATAAAGCACAGCCAGAAATGTCGTGTGGTATCTGCAGATTTTGAGTCATATTCTTGCAAATGTTACTTTTTACTTTATTATTGTTGAGTGGGTGAGCTGATTCTGGTATGGAAATAAAAAGTAGCTGCTCCTCCTCCCCTCTCACAGCATCTCCATCTCACACACAGCACTAGGAGGACAAAACTGCAGCTACATTCTCCCTTCCTTTATTACTGCTAAGTGAGTGGTCTCTCCTTGTATGAAGTGGGACTTGTTATGTGTCCTGAGGGACCGATCTATTAACCCAGAGAGTAAATTGTAATATTTATGAATCATGTATCCCTTTATACTGATTCTATCTATCTGCAGGGCTGGGGTGATATGCTGGTTCTGGTGACACTAACCTATCTATCTGCAGGGTTGGGGTGATATGCTGGTTCTGGTGACACTAACCTATCTATCTGCATGGCTGGGGTGATATGCTCATTCTGGTGATAGTAACCTATCTATCTGCAGGGCTGGGGGGATATGCTGGTTCTGGTGACAGTAACCTATCTATCTGCAGGACTGGGGTGATATGCTGGTTCTGGTGACAGTAACCTATCTATCTGCAGGACTGGGGTGATATGCTGGGTCTGGTGACAGTAACCTATCTATCTGCAGGGCTGGGGTGATATGCTGGGTCTGGTGACAGTAACCTATCTATCTGCAGGACTGGGGTGATATGCTGGTTCTGGTGATAGTAACCTATCTATCTGCAGGGCTGGGGGATATGCTGGTTCTGGTGACAGTAACCTATCTATATGCGGGGCTGGGGGGATATGCTGGTTCTGGTGACAGTAACCTATCTATCTGCAGGACTGGGGTGATATGCTGGTTCTGGTGACAGTAACCTATCTATCTGCAGGGCTGGGGTGATATGCTGGGTCTGGTGACAGTAACCTATCTGCAGGACTGGGGTGATATGCTGGTTCTGGTGACAGTAACCTATCTATCTGCAGGGCTGGGGTGATATGCTGGGTCTGGTGACAGTAACCTATCTATCTGCAGGACTGGGGTGATATGCTGGTTCTGGTGACAGTAACCTATCTATCTGCAGGGCTGGGGTGATATACTGGTTCTGGTGACACTAACCTATCTATCTGCAGGGCTGGGGGGATATGCTGGTTCTGGTGACAGTAACCTATCTATCTGCAGGACTGGGGTGATATGCTGGTTCTGGTGACACTAACAACTGCAACCCCAGATTTCTGAAAAACTTCTGCAAGAACTGCACTGCCGTTGCCACCTGCTAAGGCTGTGTTCACGTGTTGCAATCAGGTAATTACCGAGGGCCCTTACTGACCACCAGGGAAATTACTGGTAACTGATTTAAGGTTACACAGGTCAAAAAAGGGTAGAAAAAAATGCCATGGAAAAAACGTAATGAAAACATGGCGCTTTTTTTTTCCAATAGAGTTTTTCTTCCAGTTTTCTACTGCGTTTTTTCCTCTCCATTAAATCTGTGGGGAAACACTGGAGATTTTGCAACTAAATTTACCACGCTGCAATTTTATTAAATGCCCCAAAGTGTTAGGTATTTTTTGCCAGTAATTTGTGATGGAGGAGCCCGAAATCTCATGCTGTAAATGCTTCATTTTCTTCTGCAATAACCTAAAAAGCTTCATTGTGTCCCCGGCACAAGTCTATTCAGATGATCATGATGCAAAATGGCCATAAAAGATGGGGTAAAGTATACGGGTATTTTATATAGGGCAGAGGGGCAGACATAGGACGTGTCATGTGAATTGGCCATTTGCAATGAATTGCTTTCGATGCAGCCGCGTCATTGTAACGATTATCCGGCGTTGTCTGATAGTACTTGGGTAGAAACATTCAGGTATTCGCTGCTCATGTATCCATGTAAGTAAAAACACAACATTTTCCATTGTCATATACATTAGTGCAAGGGATATGAAGATCGGTGGAATCTGGGAGTGGGACTATAGCGCCACCTGGTGGTAAAGTGAGGAACAGCAGCCAAAATATCCTGGATTATAACTATAATCTATATGAGAAGCAGGTCCAGATATTAAATCCAAACAATCCGAATGTATAACGCCAGCCTGTTAAATAAGGGAATATTGACGTCAGTTGTATACGGGCGCGTGGGCACACTCATATATATTGTCCATACTGCAGTGATCTTGAGGTCTTGACTCCAGGACTTACCTTAATGGAGAAAAATTGCATTTGTGCTACTTTCTTACAGGTTTCATATTTACGGCGTTCACTCTGCAGCCAAAATGACCTGTCACCTGTATTCTACGTTTCGGTACAATTCCGGGGACACCAAATTTATATGGTTTTATTTACACTTTAAGGCTGCATTCACACTGAGTAACGCTGGCGTTTTTTGTGCTTATTTTTGCACATAGCGCCACGTTAACGCCGTGTATACGCCGCGTTAACGCCGGTCAACCGCAAAATAGCGCAGCGTTAACGCGGTGCTACGCGGCATTAACGCGGCGCTATGTGCAAAAATAAGCACAAAAAACGCCAGCGTTACTCAGTGTGAATGCAGCCTAACCCCTTAACAAAAATCTAAAATTTAACAAAAAATTTTTTTTTCTAAAATTTGCCATATTCTGACCCAAGGAGCCATAGGCTTCATTCTTCTACATAGTCTAGTAGGATATGCTAGACTTCTGGCTTAATCCGAACCATTGGGGATATTGTACGTAGCAGAAACGGCCAGGTCACATGACACCAATTTGTGACGGCGTCTATATATATTTTACTGCCTGCAATAAATGGTAACAGTTTCGGCAGGATCATATAATGTCTCATTTTATTGATGTCATAACTTCCTACATTGACATTTATGGCCGGCCACAGCTTACAATGTGCGGTCAATATCCTGAAGCTCTTTGGCTAAAGAGTCAATGGACATCATGCGATGGATGAAGGAATTAATCACCTCCTAGATTTCACTTTTAACAGCCCCCCCATAACTGTTGCAGTTCCTGCCCCCTAATACCAGGGGGGTATCAGTATTAACCCTTGAGCCATGTCCTATCTTTGTCCTCCCGTCTTCTTAGCACACCCTAGCTTAATCTGCAGAAGTGGGCCATGACTTTTGACCTGTTGGAATTCCAGAAATCTTTGAAAATTTTTGATAATTTGAAGGATTCCGTAATAAACAAAAACTACAAATACACGCCAATCCTCACCCGCTTCTAATAGTCCTAATGGTAGGTGACGATAAAGTGTTTGCTATATGATGTGTGATAATGATAATAACTCAATAGTGCGAGTCTATAAATAGTTCTCACGAGCAGGAAGTACAAGAAGTGCAATATCCAACAATAGTCACCACGTATATGGGAGCATAACATGGTCAGGAGCAAACAAAGTGACGGTATAATAGTAACTGTAGGAGTGTACGAAGTATAAAGATTGGCTATCAAAATATTACTGCATCACACATGAAAGTATTATTACTATTGGGGCACTATTCTAATGGGGGCACTAAGGAGGGCACCACTATTAATAGGGGCACTTTGGAGGGCACCGCTACTAATAGGGGCACTATGGAGGGCACCACTACTAATAGGGGCACTTTGGAGGGCACCACTACTAATAGGGGCACTATGGAGGGCACCGCTACTAATAGGGGCACTATGGAGGGCGCCACTACTAATAGGGGCACTATGGAGGGCACCACTACTAATAGGGGCACTATGGAGGGCACCGCTACTAATAAGGGCACGATGGAGGGCACCTCTATTAATAGGGGCACTATGGAGGGCACTGCTACTAATAGGGGCACTATGGAGAAAACCGTTACTGATAGGGGCACTATGGAGGGCACTGCTACTAATAGGGGCACTATGGAGAGCACCGCTACTGATAGGGGCACTATGAGAGCACCACTACTAATAGGGGCACTATGGAGGGCACCACTACTGATAGGGGCACTATGGAGGGCCCCACTACTAATGGGGGCACTATGGAGGGCTCTGCTACTAATGGGGACACTAAGGGGGGCACCGCTATTAATAGGGGCACTATGGAGGGCACCGCTACTAATAGAGGCACTATGGAGGGCACCACTACTAATGGGGGCACTATGGCGAGCACCGCTACTAATAGGGGCACTATGGCGAGCACCGCTACTAATAGGGGCACTATGGAGAGCACCGCTACTAATAGGGGCACTATGGAGGGCACCGCTACTAATAGGGGCACTATGGAGAGCACCGCTACTAATAGGGGCACTATGGAGAGCACCGCTACTAATAGGGGCACTATGGAGAACACCGCTACTAATAGGGGCACTATGGAGGGCACCACTACTAATAGGGGCACTATGGCGAGCACCGCTACTAATAGGGGCACTATGGAGAGCACCGCTACTAATAGGGGCACTATGGAGAGCACCGCTACTAATAGGGGCACTATGGAGAGCACCGCTACTAATAGGGGCACTATGGAGAGCACCGCTACTAATAGGGGCACTATGGAGAGCACCGCTACTAATAGGGGCACTATGGCGAGCACCGCTACTAATAGGGGCACTATGGAGGGCACCGCTACTAATAGGGGCACTATGGAGAGCACATCTACTAATAGGGGCACTAAGGAGGACACTGCTACTAATGGGGGCACTAAGGAGGGCACTGCTACTAATGAGGACACTAAGCAGGGCACCGCTACTAATGGGGGCACACTATAGGAGCATTATTACTACTGAGGGCACCATGGAGGACACTATGACTAATTTGGTCACACTGTGGGAACATTATTAAATTTGGGGCTCTATAGAGGGCACTATTACCATTGAGACCACACTGTTGGAGCACAATTACTATTGGGGGCACACTTAGGAGCAATGGTACTATTGAGTACTATGGGGGTAACAATTACTAATGAGAGCACAGTCTGGAAATATTATTAATATTGGGGTACTTTGGGGGGCAATATTACTAATGGGGGCACACTGTGGGAGCATTATTATTATTGGGGTCATTACAAAGGGCAGTATTACTTATGAGAGCACACTGTGAGAGGGCTATTACTATTGAAGGCTCTTTGGAGGGCACTTTTAGTAATAGGGCACGTTGGGGAGCATTATTCCTATTGCTGGCATAGTGGATGGCAGTATTACTAATGGTGGCAATCTGGGGGGGTGTTATTACTATTGGGGACACTATGGGTGTTTCTATTATTGTCAGATACACTTGTTACTGTAGGAGGCGCTACAACTACAACTAATTGCGATGGGGTAAGCTTCTGTGGGGCATTCATTATGATGGGGTGCTTCATTGGGACTATACATATGGCACTATAATTACTGCAGTACAGTATTTAGGGGCACTGGGCACGCCAACAGTATTAGGGGTGAATGATGAAGAAATGATGGATATGGAAAGAACCTTAGAGGTCTGTGTGACAAACTCTACTGAGACAAGTCACGGCTGGAAGAAGTCATCATGGTGGTCTGGACTGAATGGGGATGATGAGGAAAGAAGAGATGTCACCTGTAGTCCGTGGATGTTACGGTATAAGTAAGGATTCTTCCTGTGACTACATCTTATCGGTACTGTTGTCTTTGCATAGGTGGCGAGATTTTGGTACACTTGCATTGAGGTTTGGGCCCCAGAGGGGAGATATTCCTGGTGGTCCCGAAAAAACTTGGGTTAACCATGCAGAGCCTACAATATCCAATTCCCGATGACATGCCTGTACGTTGAAGCCATATATAAAATAGATGTATGTGATATTCCTTCCTACTTATTAAAGCTTCTTATTACACGTTATATCATCATCATCATCATCACAGATATTAACATTTGTGACATTTATTATATGGAATCACATTAAGACACGATAAAATATGTATAAGAAGTCTATATAGTCTATGGGGAAGTGAATAGTTTATTACCTTATAGTCCGGTATTGGGAATCGTTTCTTTCCATATAGAGGAGTGCAGTCTGTACATTATATCCATACATGTGTACCCTATGGCTCCTCTTATGCCGCCATGTACAGGTGTGGGCACATTAGTCGCTGACACCTTGGGCATTAATTCCTCCTTGTTCTTAATGTCAGGTCAGCAATGTGAAGGGCTGTGTCCCTGACTAATGGTGCTGGCGGTTTCGCTGATAAGAGTGGGGTAGAGTCCACATGTCACCACGCCGTGCACTGACAATCATTAACCCAGGCCCTATTCACTTAGTAGGACCTGACAAATCCATCTCACAAGGACCATGAACTTGGAGTGGAGCCGCAACGCTGGGAGTTACAGGTCACGGTGCTGCGATGGACTGATCCCCTTCCTCGTGGGCTACTTTTTACCACCACTGGGCCCATCACTAACCCTCTGGGACATGACCGCAGCCACTTTAGGATTACAATGTGTTCTACATTTTGCACATCTGAAGTCCCGCAGCTTCAGGATCTTTGGGTTGTTTTTAGTTATTTTTCACTTTGTTCTGGTACCTTGAAACCATCAGCAAGCTGCTGTTGATGTCTGACTTTCTGATCACTTTTCTTATTATTACTAGGGGAGAAGCGAGGTGGTCAAAATACATTAGATAGATACAGACCACTGAACAGCCCATCTATAGAGATACAGACCACTGAACAGCCCATCTATAGAGATACAGACCACAGAACAGTCCATCTATAGAGATACAGACCACAGAACAGTCCATCTATAGAGATACAGACCACAGAACAGTCCATCTATAGAGATACAGACCACAGAACAGCCCATCTATAGAGATACAGACCACTGAACAGCCCATCTATAGAGATACAGACCACAGAACAGCCCATCTATAGAGATACAGACCACAGAATAGCCCATCTATAGAGATACAGACCACTGAACAGCCCATCTATAGAGATACAGACCACAGAACAGTCCATCTATAGAGATACAGATCACAGAACAGCCCATCTATAGAGATACAGACCACTGAACAGCCCATCTATAGAGATACAGACCACAGAACAGTCCATCTATAGAGATACAGACCACAGAACAGTCCATCTATAGAGATACAGACCACAGAATAGCCCATCTATAAAGATACAGACCACTGAACAGTCCATCTATAGAGATACAGACCACTGAACAGCCCATCTATAGAGATACAGACCACCAAACAGTCCATCTATAGAGATACAGACCACAGAACAGCCCATCTATAGATACAGACCACAGAACAGCCCATCTATAGAGATACAGACCACTGAACAGTCCATCTATAGAGATACAGACCACAGAACAGTCCATCTATAGAGATACAGACCACAGAACAGTCCATCTATAGAGATACAGACCACAGAACAGTCCATCTATAGAGATACAGACCACAGAACAGCCCATCTATAGATACAGACCACTGAACAGCCCATCTATAGAGATACAGACCACTGAACAGTCCATCTATAGAGATACAGACCACAGAACAGTCCATCTATAGAGATACAGACCACAGAACAGTCCATCTATAGAGATACAGACCACAGAACAGTCCATCTATAGAGATACAGACCACAGAACAGCCCATCTATAGAGATACAGACCACAGAACAGCCCATCTATAGATACAGACCACAGAACAGCCCATCTATAGATACAGACCACTGAACAGCCCATCTATAGAGATACAGACCACTGAACAGTCCATCTATAGAGATACAGACCACAGAACAGTCCATCTATAGAGATACAGACCACAGAACAGCCCATCTATAGAGATACAGACCACAGAACAGTCCATCTATAGAGATACAGACCACAGAACAGTCCATCTATAGAGATACAGACCACAGAACAGCCCATCTATAGAGATACAGACCACAGAACAGCCCATCTATAGATACAGACCACTGAACAGCCCATCTATAGAGATACAGACCACTGAACAGTCCATCTATAGAGATACAGACCACAGAACAGTCCATCTATAGAGATACAGACCACAGAACAGCCCATCTATAGAGATACAGACCACAGAACAGTCCATCTATAGAGATACAGACCACAGAACAGTCCATCTATAGAGATACAGACCACAGAATAGCCCATCTATAGATACAGAACACTGAACAGCCCATCTATAGAGATACAGACCACAGAATAGCCCATCTATAGAGATACAGACCACTGAACAGCCCATCTATAGAGATACAGACCACTGAACAGCCCATCTATAGAGATACAGACCACAGAACAGCCCATCTATAGAGATACAGACCACAGAACAGTCCATCTATAGAGATACAGACCACAGAACAGTCCATCTATAGAGATACAGACCACAGAACAGTCCATCTATAGAGATACAGACCACAGAACAGCCCATCTATAGAGATACAGACCACAGAACAGTCCATCTATAGAGATACAGACCACAGAATAGCCCATCTATAGAGATACAGACCACAGAACAGCCCATCTATAGAGATACAGACCACAGAATAGCCCATCTATAGATACAGAACACTGAACAGCCCATCTATAGAGATACAGACCACAGAATAGCCCATCTATAGAGATACAGACCACTGAACAGCCCATCTATAGAGATACAGACCACTGAACAGCCCATCTATAGAGATACAGACCACAGAACAGCCCATCTATAGAGATACAGACCACAGAATAGCCCATCTATAGATACAGAACACTGAACAGCCCATCTATAGAGATACAGACCACTGAACAGTCCATCTATAGAGATACAGACCACAGAACAGTCCATCTATAGAGCTACAGACCACAGAACAGCCCATCTATAGAGATACAGACCACAGAACAGTCCATCTATAGAGATACAGACCACAGAATAGCCCATCTATAGAGATACAGACCACAGAACAGCCCATCTATAGAGATACAGACCACAGAATAGCCCATCTATAGATACAGAACACTGAACAGCCCATCTATAGAGATACAGACCACAGAATAGCCCATCTATAGAGATACAGACCACTGAACAGCCCATCTATAGAGATACAGACCACTGAACAGCCCATCTATAGAGATACAGACCACAGAACAGCCCATCTATAGAGATACAGACCACAGAATAGCCCATCTATAGATACAGAACACTGAACAGCCCATCTATAGAGATACAGACCACTGAACAGTCCATCTATAGAGATACAGACCACAGAACAGTCCATCTATAGAGATACAGACCACTGAACAGTCCATCTATAGAGATACAGACCACAGAACAGTCCATCTATAGAGATACAGACCACAGAACAGTCCATCTATAGAGATACAGACCACAGAATAGCCCATCTATAGATACAGAACACTGAACAGCCCATCTATAGAGATACAGACCACAGAATAGCCCATCTATAGAGATACAGACCACAGAACAGTCCATCTATAGAGATACAGACCACAGAATAGCCCATCTATAGATACAGAACACTGAACAGCCCATCTATAGAGATACAGACCACTGAACAGTCCATCTATAGAGATACAGACCACAGAACAGTCCATCTATAGAGATACAGACCACTGAACAGTCCATCTATAGAGATACAGACCACAGAACAGTCCATCTATAGAGATACAGACCACAGAACAGTCCATCTATAGAGATACAGACCACAGAATAGCCCATCTATAGATACAGAACACTGAACAGCCCATCTATAGAGATACAGACCACAGAATAGCCCATCTATAGAGATACAGACCACAGAACAGCCCATCTATAGAGATACAGACCACAGAACAGTCCATCTATAGAGATACAGACCACTGAACAGCCCATCTATAGAGATACAGACCACAGAACAGCCCATCTATAGAGATACAGACCACAGAACAGCCCATCTATAGAGATACAGACCACAGAACAGTCCATCTATAGAGATACAGACCACAGAATAGCCCATCTATAGAGATACAGAGCACAGAACAGCCCATCTATAGAGATACAGACCACAGAACAGTCCATCTATAGAGATACAGACCACAGAACAGTCCATCTATAGATACAGAACACTGAACAGCCCATCTATAGAGATACAGACCACAGAACAGCCCATTATTAGATTTTTAGCATTTATAGGGTCACCGAGGTCAGATGAGACCTACAGAAGGTGCCGACTATATAATGTTATCTATAGCTGAATTTTCTCTTGTTGTCTCTGTTCACACTTTTTTATTTTATTTTAATGTGTTTTTCAACCCCACATCAGGACCAGAATCTTCCATTGTTTATACCATCTTATATGGAGGTTTCCCCTTTAGGCTGTATTCACACAGAGTAATGGCAGGCGTTTTTTGTGTGCTTTTTATACATAGCACCACGTTAACGCCGCGTAGCGCCGCGATAACGCCGCGTGTACGCTGCGCTATTTTGCGGTGGCGTTGCCCGGCGTTAACGCGGCGCTATGTGCAAAAAACATACAAAAACACCTGGCGTTACTCTGTGTGAATACAGCCTAAAACTAATTTTTAGAAAAATCTGTGTTGTTGACCAGGGCAGAACTATCAGGCGCTGCTGCCTTTGCCGGGGTATTTTTACAGCCTTTGGGTTTTTCAAGTACTTGGAGACCTCATCTGAGCAAAATGAGTTAAGGTAATAACTTCTCTGTGTTGCCATTAGGGGAGCCAGCGTGCTGCTTACTGATTTACTGTTGAGTTTGCTGGTAGCGGAGTAAATCTCTGTGCAATGAGCGCCTCCTAGTGGTGAAACAGAAAATGGATCTCTTTCATCCTTAAAGGGATCTTACCACTCACACACAATTTTTTCTTGGTACCACGTCGGAATAGCCTTAAGAAAGGCAATTCTTCTCCTACCTTTCAATGTCTTCTCCACGCCGCCATTCGCCCACAATCCCGGTTTCTTTTGGTATGCAAATTAGCTCTCGCAGCAATGGGGGCAGGCCCCAGCGCTCAAACAGCACTGGGGGCGTCCCCAATGCTGCGAGAGAACTCTCTTCAGTGCCGCCTCCATCTTCGTCAGCAGCGTCCTCTTCAGCCTCTTCTTCCGGCGGTGGCTTGTAACTTCTAGGCCTCAGGCAGAGCAGACTGCGCATGCCCACAGGCCACAAGAAAATGGGCGCTTGCACAGTATTCCTCACCAGTTCTCACAGTAATGTGCAACAACTACACCCCAATGAGGTTGTGTCCATAATACCATCACCGTGATATGAAATAGTTATAGGCAGCAGGGACAAGGAGAGGTTTTATAGATCCTAAAATTTTAATGTACATATATTACATATCATTACTCCTTAGGAGAGGGAAGATACTTCAAACATTGCATTAACATATATAAATATACTAGAGGGATGACCCGGCTTCGCACGGGTATATTACATCTTATGTTTATGTAGTGGCCCCATAAGAAATGTCCAATTTTGCACTGGTGTATTTTGTGTGTGGTTTCTGTGTATGTCCATAAGCGTCATGTGATTATGTGTATCTCATTTTGGATATCAGTGAAAAACCTGTGATCAGTTCTTATGGATACCTGGAGTAAAGCTGTATCTAATCCTTCCCCGTGTAGTACTGTGTTTAGACACAAATATCTAATCCTTGTTGGTGTGGTACTGTGTGCAGATGCACATATCTAATCCTCCGGCATGTGGTACTGTGTGCAGATGTGTGTATGTAATCCTCCCCCGTGTGGCATTGTGTGAAGAGGCACGTATCTAATCCTCCGGTAAATGAAACTGTGTGCAGCCGTGCATATCTAATCTTACGGCATGTGGTACTATGTTTAAACGCGTGTATCTAATCCTCTGGCGTGAGGTACTGTGTGCAGATGCGCGTATCTAATCCTGCCCCGTGTGGTACTGTGTGCTGAGACGCGTATCTAATTATCTGGCATGTGGTACTGTGTGCAGAGGCATGTATCTAATCCTCCAAAGTGTGGTACTGTGTTCAGACGCACGTATCCTCCCATGTGGTATTGTGTGAAGAGGCGCGTATCTAATCCTACGACGTGTGGAACTGTGTGTAGACGCGCATATCTAATCCTACAGCATGTGGTACTGTATGCAGACGTGCTTATCTAATCCTCCCCGTGTGGTACTGTGTGCTTAAACGCGTATCTAATTCTCTGGCTTGTGGTACTGTGTGCAGGGGCATGTATCTAATCCTCCAAAGTGTGGTACTGTGTGCAGACACACGTATCTAATCCTCCTCTGTGTGGTATTGTGTGAAGAGACACGTATCTAATCCTGTGGCATGTGGTACTGTGTGCAGACGCGCGTATCTAATCCTCCCCGTGTGGTACTGTGTGCTTAGATGCATATATAATTCTCTGGCTTGTGGTACTGTGTGCAGACACACGTATCTAATCCTCCCCTGTGTGGTATTGTGCGAAGAGGCACGTATCTAATCCTGCGGCGTGTGGAACTGTGTGTAGACACGCGTATCTAATTCTACGGCATGTATTACTGTGTGCAGACATGCGTATCTAATCCTCTGGCGTGTGGTACGGTGTGCAGATGCGCATATCTAATTCTCCCCTATGTGGTACTGTGTGCTGAGACGCGTATCTAATTCTCTGGCTTGTGGTACTGTGTGCCGAGGCATGTATCTAATCCTCCCCTGTGTGGTATTGTGTGAAGAGGCACGTATCTAATCCTACAGCATGTGGTACTGTGTGCAGACGCGTGTATCTAATCCTCTGGCGTGTGGTACTGTGTGCAGACGCGCGTATCTAATCCTCCCTGTGTGGTACTGTGTGCTGAGACTCGTATCTAATTCTCTGGCTTGTGGTACTGTGTGCCGAGGCATGTATCTAATCCTCCAAAGTGTGGTACTGTATGCAGACACACGTATCTAATCCTCCCCTGTGTGGTATCGTGTGAAGAGCCACGCATCTAATCCTACGGCGTGTGGAACTATGTGTAGACGCGTGTATCTAATCCTACAGCATGTGGTACTGTGTGCAGATGCGCGTATCTAATCCTCTGGCGTGTGGTACTGTGTGCAGATGCGCATATCTAATCCTCTGGCATGTGTTACTGTGTGCAGATGCGCGTATCTAATCCTCCCCTGTGTGGTACTGTGTGCAGATGCACATATCTAATCCTCTGGCATGTGGTACTGTGTGCAGATGCGCGTATCTAATCCTCCCCCGTGTGGTACTGTGTGCTGAGACGTGTATCTAATTCTCTGGCTTGTGGTACTGTGTGCAGAGGCATGTATCTAATCCTCCAAAGTGTGGTACTGTGTGCAGACACACGTATCTAATCCTCCCCTGTGTGGTATTGTGTGAAGAGGCACGTATCTAATCCTCTGGCGTTTGGTACTGTGTGTAGATGCACGTATCTAATCCTACGGCATGTGGTACTGTGTGCAGATGTGCATATCTTATGATCTGGTGTGTGGAACTGTGTGCAGATGCATGTATCCAATCCTTTGGCATGTGGTACTGTGTGCAGACGCATGTATCCAATCCCCCGGCGTGTGGTACTTTGTGCAGACGCGTGTATCTAATCTGTTAGGATCACATCCTCCATCTTGTATTTTGGCATCCATATTTCTCTATCAAAGATAAGTTGTTTGTCTCAAAAAGGAATTGGTTAGACTGATTAACATGGAGATGCTATGGGCTACAAGGAAATGGAATGCTAATGAATCCTTATCTAGCTGATCGACTTCAGAGCTGCACCTTTGTGTCAATGTAAACTGTGTAAACAAGGATGTCTATTGTCTTTAAAATACCATGAGATAGACATCTAGGGTGTGTATTTGAGACATGTGCTGATGGCTGCCATTTTGTGAGACCATGCGAACACCATACCATGAGCTCACAGACTCCATTTTAGAGAGGCCATGTGTCTTCTACAACTCACACCCCCACTCAGCCCTCAGGGGGGTGTGACCTCTCTCCAGTTTCTTATCCAATAGATAAGAAACTGGGCTATTGTTACAAACTTCTCCACCAATAGATGTTATGCTAATTATACTAGCCAATCCTGTTCTGTCTATGCCATGTGATATATACTGTTGTTCTAGCCACCATTAAACAGAATCCATTTTGATACACCACCATCTGTGTCTTTGCGGTTCTCCAGGTCAAAGATGGCTGTAGCCGATCTTGGCCTGTTATTTAATTTGAAACTACAACAACATAAGCTCTGGGGCTACTATGACCCCAACAAATCCTTCGGCATGTGGAACTGTGTGCAGAAGCACGTATTTAATCCTCTGGTTTGTGGGACTGTGTGCAGACGCGTGTATCTAATCCTCTGGCGTGTGATACTGTGTGCTGATTTGTGTATCTAATCCTCTGATGCATGTATTTCAGTTTGGATATCAGTGTTGTATTGTGCATGTGGAGTGACTGTGTGTTTTGCAGTTGGAATATGAGTGAAAGACTTGCAGGTTTGTATTTGCTAAGGGGGGGGGGGCATTGTGTTTCGAATGCTGTATCTCAGCAACGGTACGTCCGAGCGAGTTGGAGTCTCGTCTTAAACCTTCCCGGATACCTGAAGTATCTCTGTAGCAAATTTGGTGAAGATCGGTCCAGTCGTTTGGTTTGCATTAGAGAACAGACGAACAGACAGACGGACAGACAGACAGAAATTCATTTTTATAATATAGATATATATAGAGAGAGAGAGTATATACAACATAGAATAAGAACTACCGTATTATATTCAGGGGCGTAACTACCGGGGAAGCAGCGGAGGCAGCTTCCACAGGGCCCGGAACATTAGGGGCCCGACGACAGCCGATACCGCTGCATTTAAAAAAAAAATTTTTTTTAATAGGCCATAGTAACTCCAGCCGGTAACAGGCCCTATATACTTACCGATCCTGGCAGGGGACATGGTATGGGGACATAATACTATGTACTGGGGCCACTATGGGACATAATACTGTGTGCAGGGGCCAATATGGGGTATTATAGTGTGCACAGAAATGCGCATGGGGGGAGGGGGCGGGGCGGCGTTAGGGGTCAGTTGGTCGAGGTCTTCAGTGTCGGTTGGTGTGGGGGCCCCATGTCAAAAGTTCACCATCGGGCCTCACCATTCCTATTTACGCCACTGATTATATTGATATCACATAAGGAGGAAAGTGCTGAAAGTTTTTTTTTCCATGAACTCTTCTCCAGTTTCAGCCGACTACCAGCAGGGAGGGAGACTCCTTCTCCTCCACTGAATGTTCTCTAAGGAACATCTTGACCGCACCTTGCGTAGCAACTTAAACCTACTGACTGTAGTTGTAAGGAAACCTATATACCATACCTCCCAACTTTTAAAGGACAGAAAGAGAGATAAAATGTGGTCGGGATGCAGCAAATTTAGCTAAATTTAGCTTCTAAATTGACTCCACCCATTCCCACTCATTTCTCGTTGGGTACACCCTGCACGCCACATCTCTCCCCTCACAGTACACTCATGCACCCCACAGTACATACATGCACCCCACATCTCCCACACACACACAGTACACACTGCACACCACATCTCTCCCCCCACACTACACCCATGCACCCCACATTTCACCCCCCACACTACGCGCATACACCCAACACCTCTAACCCCAAAGTACACCCTGCACCCCACATCTCTTCCCCCACAGTCAATCTTGAACCCCACCTCCCCCTACAGTCCACCCTGCACCCCACAGTACACCCTGAACCCTACATCTCCCCCTTACACACAGTACACCCTGAACCCCACATCCCCCCCCTCAGTACCTCAGACCACGCATCTCTCCATCTTGCCCAGCACTGCACGGGATACAAAGTAACGTCCACCTAGTCACATGACATGTGATGTCACACAAGTCCTTCTGAGTACAGTAGTACAAGCTTTCCCCGGATCACCCCCCCCCCCCCTTGCCACATCTCTCTCTGTGTCAAAACCCACACGGGCGCCCCACGTGTGAACTAGCCCTTATGACATGAACTGTGGAAAACCGCAAACAATACATCCTGGTATTACATAACTGATATAATATGTGACCAAGTCGGCCCTGCTACATCTGCAGGTTCCTATTTAAAATCTAATAAGAAGATTTAAAAGAAAAGAGAAAAAGATATAAACTGACAGTGAGAATCGGGGTAATAGTCTCCATTTCTCCATTTTCTTGCCATGAAATGTTCTGTACGGTATTATTTATTCCTCTACAAGTCGTCTCCATTTCCTATAATACCAGATTACACTTCGTTCACCCCCGCTAAGTCCTGTGCTCACCATTTGACTGCTCTAAGCCAGGAAGTCAGATAAGTAAATGACTCCAGAATATGTCTGCTCAGTGCCAGAAGGCTGCGATAAAGCTGTGCATTGCATAATAACAGAGCCTTATATATCTGACAACTGAGCAGGGTGGGCTCCGCTAACACGCCAACTATCCAAAATTTGCCATGACTGTTCTGAATTGATGCTAACAATCCCACCAAAATTGGGCATGTCCTGGCCTAACCAGGTGCTGGGATTAGTAAAACCCTGCCCAAAGTGGCAGTTTAGGACAGGACTTAGGGCCCCTTCACACTACGGATACGCTGACTGATTCTGAACGTTAAAACACGTTCAGAATCAGCGCGTATAAAGCAGATCCCATTCATTTCAATGGGAGCCGGCATACGGCATTCATTTCAATGGGGAGTGCTCATATGCTGGCTCCCATTGAAACGAATGGGATCTGCTTTATATGCCACTGATTCTGAACGTGTTTGAACGTTCAGAATCAGTCAGCGTATCCGTAGTGTGAAGGGGCCCTTAAAGGGGATTTTCCAGCCTCAAATCAAGTTTTCATAGGATAAATGTTCAGTATGTGATATATGCATTCTTCCCAACATCTTGGATTCGGCAGGACTTGTGGGTCTTGTCCTGCAGACCCGGCCGGCTGGATGTATATCTCGGAATCAACTCATCTGATCAGATGAGTTGAGTTCAGCGATAAAGTAGGAAGTGTCCGCGGAGAGACTCTGGTTCACCACTGTGCTCCCTGTATTCTCCGGCCCCGGGAGCAGCAGGTGCAGTGTGATGACATCATTCACATCACGCCTGTAGCTCCCTTAACAATCCGGAGAGACGGACCTCAGACAGAGTAGCAGGGGAGCCAGGAGAGGTGAGTATTAGTGTTTTATTATGTTAAACTGTGGAGACAAATGGAGGATGAACATTAAACTGGGGGCAGATGAAGGGGGACAGTAAACTGGAAGCAAATGAATGGGGACATTAAACGGGGGCAGAGGGAGGGGGACATTAAACTGGGGACAGATGGAAGGAAAACATTAAACTGCGGGCAGATGAAGGGGGACAGTAAACTGGGGACAGATTAAGGGGGACAGATAAAGCATGACATTAAACTGGGGACAACTAGAGGGGGACAGGGTAGCTGGAGGGGAACATGTCTGTCTCTAGTTGCCTTCAGTTTAATATCACCCTCCAATTGCCCCTATGGTTTAATGCCCCCCCCCCCCTATTTGCTCCCAGTTTAATATCTCCCTCTAGTTTCTCCTATTTTAATGTCCCCCTCCAGCAGCCCACAGTTTATTGTCTCCATCCAACTACCTCCATGGCTTAATGTCCCCCTCTAGTTTCCCCCAGTTTAAACTGGGGCACCAGTTACATCATACTGTGGGGTAATTGGAGATGAACATTATAATGAGGGTATATAATGAGTGACTGTAGGAGCATTATACTGTGTGGGGGCACATAGAAAAATGGATTGGAATGGGCAGGGTCAACATAGAAGTGGGTGAAGCTAAATTTGTCACCTGTACTGTCCCTCTTTCTGTCCTTTGAAAGTTGGGAGATATGCAGGGGCATAACTACCAGGGTAGCAGCAGTAGCGTCTGCCACAGGGCCCAGGACATTAGGGGCCCGGTGATCGCCGCTACCGCTGCTTTTTTTTGTTTTTTCTTAATAGGCCGTTACTCCGAGTAACTCCAGCCGGTAACAAGCCCTACTTACTTACTGATCCCGGCAGGGGCTGGGATCGGTAAGTGACGCTGCGGGCCCCACAAGCGCTATTATACTCGTGGGTCTTTTCGGACCCCCAAGTATAATGATCGGAGGCCCAGGAGAGGTCAAAAGTTTGTCACGGGGCCCCGCCATTCCTAGTTATGCCACTGGAGGTATGTATATGGATTCGACACCTGAACCCCTCACAGATCAGCTGTTGCAGCGTCCTCTAGGTACAGGAACCCGCTAATGGACGGCCGACGCCTGCAGCATTAGCGTGCCGCTAGACATTGTTTCTTTGGTTAATAAATGGAGACTCTTCTCTCAGAATTCTCTAATAGGGTATTTGGACTTGGGTTTGTGACACTAGACATCCCCTTTAAATGGAGCCCTTTATATATTTCAGTGGCAATAATCCATAGGAAGGGGGTAAGTAAAGGTCGATGGACAGGGCATGGATGATGGCGGGACTCTGAATCTGCTCCACCATTACTCCAACTTTAGGACACGAGACAATAACAAGAGATATAAAAAAAAAATCACAATTTTTATTAGCAAAAAAAAGAGACGAGAGACATCTGTGCACTGTACAGATATACAATATATTCACATTACATAAGGCCGGCTCCAGTGGACCTTATAGTGCATTAACCCTATAGGGCCCCTATAATATACAGTACATGCGTGTCCGATTACAGTAGTTGCAGTCTGCGTGGTTTCCTGCAGTAGTTAATATGTTGTATTATATAATACTCTGATATATTATAGGTATTTAGTGTAATAAGTTACATTATATATGTTCTATGGGCTGTTCCACCTCTAGATGGCGCTATATCAACATGTATGCTTTATTCTAAGGGTTAAATGAGTCTCAAGGTTGTTACATTACCGTTAACTCCTTAATGACAGCCTTCTTCTGCCAGTAGGTGGCGCAAGTCCTGACTTTAGGAGGACCGGGTCAAGAGTATAATAGGTTAAAGCCCAAATAATTCGACTCCCCTCGTCTGGGCCGCCTCGCAGTGTCCGTGGCTCTCTACATGTCCTATTCTGGCCTCCTCGGGAACATTATGCACCCAGGGTCACCGCTGAGGCCTGTGATTGGGCTTTAGCGGTCACATGGGGAGCATCATGATGCTCAACGCATCCCATGTGACCACTTAGGCCCAATCACAGACCTCAGAGGTGACCCCGAACATCATGACGTTATGATGTTTGGCACGCCCTATGTAACTCCTAAGGCCCACATGGTGCATGACTACGGTTGAGTCGATCTTGAGATTTCAGGATCAATCTTAAAATCCGATTTCCGATCATTTTGCAGCCGATCGAGATCGTGAAATTTGCCGATCGGAATCCAATCTTATCCAATCCCAATTGTTCAACCCTAGTCAATGCTTCTGTATGGGAAAAGACACTTTTAGGGTTGAGACGATCTTGAGATTTCAAAATCCGATTTCCGATCATTTTCCAGCCAATCCCAATCGCGATCGTGAAATTTGCTCAATCGCTGCTCGGGATCCGATCTTTTCCAATCCCGATCGCTCAACCCTATGCATGACATTACCCAGAAGCCCAGAAAAGGATCTTGAGAAAGCTGCGGACACCACAAGGAGGCCTAGAGAGGAGAAGGAAGGTGAGTATAAAGGTACCGTATAAACTCGAGTATAAGCCGAATTTTTCAACACAGTTTTTGTGCTAAAAAAAAAAGCCCCCCTCGGCTTATACTCGAGTCATGCAAAAAAAAAAAAAAAAAAAAATTTATTTTTATTTTTTGGGAGGGGGGGGCCTTGACCAGCTGCAATAGTAATGTATAGAATCTCCCATAAAATAGTGAAAAAAAAACCTAAAAGGAGAACATAGTGGGTATGTACTGGATAAACCAGTAAAAAAGTAAAACGCGCTCACTCGGATCAATTTAAAAACAAGTATTGTAGTTTATTCAGATCTGAATAAACTACAATATTTGTTTTTAAATTGATCCGAGTGAGCGCGTTCTACTTTTTTACTGGTTTATCCAGTACATACCCACTATGATCTTCGACCTTTGGTCATGAGTTTAACGCTGCCATTTTATACTCGGTATATCTCAAAAGAGATTTTTTATACTTAAAATTGGATTTTCTCGCTAAGGCGAACTTTTCCTGCTGTTTCTAAGATCTAAAAGGAAGCGCGGTTTTTCTTGTCTATATATATAAAAGGAGAACATGTTATAGAACAAAGGTATATCAAAATAAGTGATTAAAAAAATAATAATTATAAAATAATAATAAAATAAAAAAAACACACTGATTATACCGACATAAACCATCCCCATCGCCCCAGTAAGTATCAGGACAAATATAACAAAGTGGGGAAACTATTTCAATTTGCTGACTGTGTAGGGACACACCCCTTTGACAAGGGTAATGGTCATGTCCAGTTACAATTTTCAGGAAAAATAACAGAGGAACGGGAAAGTGCAGATTTAAAGTAAAGTAAATATGATCTAGACTTGTCACTCAATACACAGTCATGTCTTTACCTGAGTTGTAAAGATAATATGAATAGACTATGAAGTAATTTTGCATAGATATCTGTCATTATGAGTCTCCGGATGAACGTGAAATGTGACATTATTATTAGAAATGGGTTCCTGAATTCATCATGGGGGATACAATGGGAATGTTTTTTACCCTGTTAATAGAAACATAAAATAACAGAGATCTTGATAATGACAGGGACTTGAAGCACAAAATATTTCAATAGTCGTCTCTGGGAAAAACTGAGATATATCTATTGCAGGATCCGCAGGGGTGGAGCTAACACAGGAAACCAACACCTGTAGTATGCTCCACCCCCTTGGTTCCTGCACTAAGCATAACACAGTGAATTCTGCTCTAACTTCCTTTCCATAGGACTTGGAATCATCTTAGAAGTAATTACATGTAATATTTGTTTGTCACCTCCACCAAGGGTAGGACAGACTTTGGAAATGTGATGTCATGGGACAAACCATTAGGTTTTTTTTTTTACAAGGCCATTCTACATCCAGAGTACTAAAACATCCTCCAGTAAGCCCAGGTTGTAACACAATAATGTTCCAGCAGAAGACACCCATTTTTAAAGAGTACAAAGTACCCTTTCCTTGGAGGGTTGGCCCATTTTATCTAGTGGATCCAAGGAGCCTCAGTCTAATCCTGACAAGAGAGCAACTTCAAGAAACCAGTAAAGGCACAAAACATCTTGACCTCACATTCTCAAGTGAGGCCCAGTTTCTTTGTCCCAGGTAGTACAGGCTACCCTAAGGAGAAAAAAAAAATTTTTGTCAACAGTCTTCCTCTTTGGCTCTTTGTAACGCGTCCCAGTACAGCAAAATTTCATGGGGCAGGATCTCATGGGACGTTACAATGTTTCGGTATTTACACACCGAGAAAGGAAGTCTTTCTGCAAAGAATGTCGGCTTGCTATGGAGTTTTTGCAAAGGAATCTTGAGTCTGTCAAGACAAATGCCTATATACACATCCTCCAGTTTGAAGAAGGGTGTAGTCGGCGATATGTTGTAGACCTTCTGTGCCACGTCTATGGAAAACACGTAGCCAGTGCCAGAGCAAAATGGTGGGTACTTCTCCCCGGGATACTCTCGTTTACTTATGTACCACTTACTGAATATGTTGCGGATAGGACTATCATTTGGCTTTAGGATGCCTGTGAAGAAGTTAGAAGTCTGATTTTTCTTCAAAAGTAGATCAACCAGATAAAACGTGTTGATAAACATATCCGAGTCTGTCTTCATGACGTAACTGGCCTGAGGGCAATGGTGCGTGATCCACTCCAGGCCCATTATGGTTTTAATGGTCAAGTTGTAGTATGTGTCTATGAAGTTCCGTTGGATAATGTCATTGTAGGTGTCACTTTCTTGGTCCAGTTCGCTCCTCTCTTTTGCACTCTCAATTTCTTTTGAGCCCAGGAGAAAGTAAGTGACAACCCTCTTGCCTTGGATCAGTCTTTCCTTGCCCCAAGTTTGGCGAATGGCCTCTCGAGCTTCTTTCTGGCCCTGTGTGGTGGTGACCAGAAGAACCAGAAATGGAGGTGTATCTTGGCAGTCTACTGAAGGTAGTTTCATGAAGAGTTTGTTACTATGGTCAAAATTATAGTGGTCGTCACTGCAGCCCAGGCAAAAATACCAAATGTCAAAATCATTTAGCTTGTAGAAAAACCCAAGTAAGAGAAAAGTGGGAAGAACCAGCAATGAGATGAAGATCAGTTTTTTACGAGACATCTGAAATAAAAAGGAGAAAAAAAAAAGGTTAGCGTGCATTTTTTGGGTATTTGGATTGGTACACTCCTATACTGAGGTATAAACGTCCACATAACAGCCCACATGCACCCTGAGATGAAGGAACGGAAGACCCTCCTTTTAGGGTTACACTTCAGCAGAGGACACCATCTGAGATAAACAGCTGTAGTGTTAGGGTAAGGCTCAGTTATGGGTATTGATAATAAGATATATGTAAGAATAGAGACTTCTAACCCAATTCAGGCTCGTTCCCAAAACTGGAATGTGAGGTAGGAATAAAGGTGTATGCTTTTGGCCTTTACCATCTTGGGGGACCCACTTTTCCTGTCCAACATGACTCTATTTATCTAACTATTTAATATCTAAAGGAGACCCTTACCACACCCCAATTCTCTCCTTGATGATTGGGCAGAGCGCTCCTGAATCTCCTTGACTAATCACAGAGAGAACAGTGCAGCCATACAGTTACAGCTGCACAGTCCTCTCTATCCACTTCTTATGCTCTTCTTTCTGATGAATGTTCAGACTTCTGTAAAAGCCAGAACAACAATGGAGGAAAGAATTGTTGAAGTAAGGTTCCTTTGGCCTGCCTGATAAAATCATTCTGAGTACCCACCCTTCAACAACCCCTAGACACGGGGTCTGAAGAGATCCCACAGTATAATAATAGCACTCAAATGAACAGGCGAACCTCACAAATCTTCATCATAATGAATTTAGAGGGTTTCGTCTGAAGTGGCTCAAGGCTCTGGGGAGTATATTATACTGTGTGGGGCCACTGTGGATCAATATACTGGAAGGGCCCTCCAGATGGCATATTATATTGTGGGGTCACTATGGAGCATTATATTAGGGAGGCCATTGAGGAGAATTTTATACTGTATGGGGCTACTGTGGGAAGCATATATACTAGGTGGCCTCTGGGGAGCATATTATATTGTGTGGGGTCACTGTGGAGTATATTATACTGTGTGGGGCCACTGTGGAGTATATTATACTGTGTAAGGGTCACTGTGGAGTATATTATACTGTGTGTGGCCACTGTGGAGTATATTACACTTGACTACTAAAATTGTCTAGTAAGAGCTGTGCCCAACCTCCAACCCCATCCTACCATTAACCCCAGTAAGGACACTGACACGTTAGTTGGAAGTAAAGGCCACAGCGGCCAATTTTATTAACACCATTAACAAATATCCTTGACCACATTCAACAATAACAATAACATCATGCAAAACATCAACATTATCCTCCCCCACGCTAATTCCACCCCAACATAAGGAGGGGTCCCTGAAGGCAAAATTTACCACCACCATAAGAACTTCAAAACTTTCCGGCTATTACCCCTGGCCGTGCACGCCTAGCCCAAGGGCACCCACACCGGAGTGTAAACCCGTCCTGGGTACCCTGCCTCAGGACTTAGCAACCATTAAATTCCCAACTATCATCGATACTGAAAGTGGGTGGAGCTACCCCCCCTTTTTGGTCTTCCACCCCCGTTTTGCCTACAAAGACCCCTCCTAATCATGCCACAACGGGCGGGAGTGACACCTTACACCCGTTCGTCTCCCCACACACGCACAGCTCGCTCAACACCCTCCCGAATGCCCAACAGCCATATATCCATACCAATGGCATTCAGATGGACCCCATCAGGCCAAAACAGATCGGGTGACGCAACTTCCAGCTCTCGATGTCGAACAACCACACCACCGTTGCGGGCCACAAACCGACCCAAGGCCCGATTAAGCTTGATTCGGGCCCTGTTAATGCCCGCAATCGAACGAGCATGCTGCCACGACATTCAAGCCACAACGTCCAACCACACTACAATAAGACCGGGAAAAGTCGCCCACAACCATAAGAGATCTAACTTAATGTCCCGAGTCACCTCCCTGGCCGCCCTCAGACCCAAGTCATTGCCCCCGGCGTGAATGACTAACACATCGGGAGCCCTATCCATATCAACAAAATATTGCAGCTCACCCAACAGCCGGAACCACAGCAAACCCCTAACCCCGATCCACTTGATCTGCACCTCCGACCTCGTGAAGCCCAACTGCCGACCCGCCGGACGAGCATTTGCACGAACTCCTCCCTAGTACACATAAGAGTGGCCAGCGATCCAGACCAAACACGGGGACGAACCTGAAACACAATAAACAAACATAAAAGCAGCCCCACCAGAAAACCAGTACCCAGCAACATCCCAACAGCTCACAGCAGATGTGGCCACACATACAAACGGAAACGATCTGACTCCCACCTACCAATGCGTCGGATCGCTATGAACCAACAAGGAGGAACCGCCCCCCGGCCGCAGATGCAGAAAGGCTTCATAACACCCAACCGGACAAACCACCGACCCCTGCAACCTATGCAAGCGTACCACCAAGCCCCTACCCTCTGGGTCAATCTTAGACCGACGTATGCGTCTCCCCTGAGAGACGGCAATCCCCCAGCAGCAAGCCACCCGGGCACGCACAACTACGAGACACCAACTCAGAAATCCTGAAAGCCCAAAAAAATGCCACCTCGTAATCAGACACGCACACACGGCCCAAAATCCCTACCAAATCCCAGACAATCGCAAAGGACAACGGGCGCCGGCGGTTCCTGACCAATGACTCCCGCCAAAAGCCCTTGACCGCCTGCCGCACCAAGAAGGACTTGGTGCAATCACGAAAACCTTTAAACTTGAACCAAAAAGCCAAAGCAGACAGCCGTCGGGACAATCCTGACTGAACCCACAAACACCAACACAGACGCCTCAAAATCATCCTGAACCACCTCTCCATGCAACTTGCGCAACAACTCCTCCCACTCTGACCAAACCCTAGCATAACCCGACCACGTTGAATTCCCCAGAGACCGCCTCACCAGTGACATAGCCATACTAAAACCAGGGACCACAGCTCCTCCGGGCAAGGGAGACCCTCCTCCTCCACTTCCGGCGCCACCTCCCGAAATCTGTCCCACTGGAAACAAGAAAGGGAATCCGCTATAACATTAGAAACCCCCGGCAAATGCACCACTACAAAATGCGCATTAAGCTCAAGCCCCCTTAACACCAAAGCACGCAATAACCGAACCACAGGCGGAGAATGAGCAGTCTGAGAATTAATGGCCTGAACCACCCCCAAATTATCACAAAGGAAGCAGACCCGGCGGTCACGCAACCGATCACCCAAACAAATGACGCCACCACAATCGGGAAAAGCTCAAGTAAGGCCAGATTCCGAACCCACCCATTCGACCGCCATGCCAAAGGCCACTCCCCCGCGTACCACTGTCCCTGAAAGTAAGCCCCATACCCATGCGCCCCCGACGCGTCTGTAAACAGTTCCAAATCCAGATTAGAAACAAGAGCCCCCTGCAACATCGACCGACCATTATACCTAGACAAAAACCTCTCCCAAACCAACAGATCATCCCGCAATTCCGACCCCAAACGCACAAAATGAAACGGACGCCGAACACCCACAGTAGCAGCAGCCAGGCGCCGGCAAAACACCCTCCCCATGGGCATAATGCGACAAGCAAAGTTCAGGTAACCCAACAAGGATTGTAAATCATGCAACCGAAGCTTCTTCTGCCGCACCGCCTGCCCCACCAATTCCCGCAACTCAACCAACTTATCATCCGGCAATCTGCACTCCAACCTGTCGGCATCAATAACAATGCCCAAGAACTTAACCACTGTAGCCGGGCCCTCCGTCTTGTCCGGCGCCAACAGGACACCAAAACTGCTGCAGGTATCCTCCATGACCTGCAACAGCAATGGACATACCCACTTACCAGGGGGGCCAATAAACAAAAACCCCACAAAAATCCCACAACCAGAGCACTCGTGCTTAAACGACAGTCGCCACCGAACTTACACTGCCCCTCGTTGTATTGCCAACAGCACCCCCTGCCTGTTCCAGCCGACCGCCCCGATGAGGACCCAGAGCCGCCGGCCCCTTCCCGAAAGGACTGACCCCCACCAACCCGGGCGGCCGCCATCAATTTCAACCATGAGTTAATATCTTTATGGTCCCACCGTAAGGAAGGCCGCACCGCCTTCCGCTGACGGAAGTGCTCATCGTACCGTAGCCACGCGTTACCCCCGTAAACCCGATATGCCTCACCAATAGAGTCAAGGTAGCAAAATAAGGCCAAACAGCTGTCCGGCGCCTTTTCTCCGACCACACTGGCCAGTATGCAAAAGGCCTGAAGCCAGTTCAAGAAGGTACGAGGAATGAGCCTATAACGGCGCCGTTCCTCCTCCTCCTTTTTACACTCATCTGGCTTCACCCGATCCAAATTAAATTTCTCCAGGGGGAGAAGGGAGAAGATCTCCACATACTCCCCCTTCCAGATCCTTTCCCTCACCTCTTGTTTCAAGTGGGCCCCCAACGGCCGTTCAAAACAAACATAAACCTCCGCCTTGGCGGACTCTGCCATGCGTACGACCCAACACAACCACCGCAAAACCCACAAAAACTGCTGAAAACTCGGAAAAAAACCCTGCATGTTAGCAAAAAAGAGGGCCGGATCCCCCCCCCCCCAGCTCGAGCAGGGGGCAGGTCCCCGGCAGCCGTCCCTCCTGATGACCGGCCACCTCCTGATAGCGACGCAGCAGAAGCAGGTCCATGGTGCAAGGCCGGCGATGAACCGCCCACAGTGGTAGCAGTAGCTGTATACATCCCCGCTGGGCTGCTCCTGCAGCCATCCCGCTCGCCGGGCGCTCCACGTAAACTAGGCCCCATCAGAGGGGGCGGGGCGGCCGCTTCAGCCTCCTCCCCCTCGCCGGAACCCTCGTCGTTGTCATCGGAAGGGGCGGTACTATATCTGAAGCACCTGCTGCCAGCCAGCACAGGAGAAACAGAAGATGGCCGCCAGCCAGGAACTTCCAGCAAGGCTGCAGCTCCGCGATCCAGGCTTGAGGCCCGGTCCCCAGACTGGGAAGCCGGGAGGACATCCAAGGAGGCAGCTAGAGGCTCCGGAGCACCGCTGGACCTCCGTTCTCGACGGGCATGCCCCCTGCCAGGAGCATCAGCAGGGGAAGCAGCCGCAGCAGCACCAGTAAGATCCCGATGCCGGGGGGAGGGGGACACGCGCCGAGATCCCCCCGGAGCCGCACACACAGGCCGCACAACTGGATTCCTCCCCACACTACCCACAGGCAACAGAGGATGCCGACCAGGGGACAGTGCCGAAGGGTCCCTAACGGGGCTCCGCCTGCAATGTGGGGACAGCTCAGGATTCAGTTGTTCAGGAGGCTGGGCACGCCGTCTGGGTGGCCGAAGATCCCCTCGAGAGGCAGGAGAAGCACCAACCGGAGGGGCCCCCAAGAAACACTCCCGAAGCCAGCCAGGGCCCTGGTGTAGAGCAGCCTGACGGATCTCCTGGAGCAGCGCGTCTAGTTCAGCCATAGTAAGGCCACAACTTCTCACCACGATTCTCCTAGTGATAATGAGTCCCTCACTAAACTACCATATTTACAAAATATTCCCCCCCCTGATCCTCCCCTTGCCCTTAGTTTCACCCTTTAACCTTAACTTCCCCAACTGCTCCTCATCCCATTTACAGTCATGTGCTACACTCCACTACACTTTCAGGTATGTTACGTTCAGCTGCCTGGGTAAGGGTCACTGTGGAGTATATTATACTGTGTGGGGCCACTGTGGAGAGCATATTATATTGTGTGGGGCCACTGTGGAGCATTATACTGTGTTGGGGCTCTGGGAAGCATTATATACCATGTAGGGCTACTTTGGGAGTCATAGTAGAGCTCTTTAGACCATGGAGGGCACTGTTTACTATAATCATGACTGGTTTTAGACAAAGTGGGGCACCAGCCAAAATTAAAAGTGAGGTCCCAAATGCTGAAATATTGTACCTACTGGATGGTCACATTCTGTTAATTCAGTGGTCACATGGGTCACACAGAGCTGTGACTCTTGTGTCTATGCATCACCACGCCACATGACCCGCTGAGTCTCAATCATAGGCCTCAGCAGTCTCTGACGTCAGTGAGGAGAGCTGAAGACAGCAGGGAGTCACACTGGAGCCCAGGAGAGGTGAATAACACTAATTTTTATGTTTGCTCACTTCCACTGGACCTCAGCATATTATACTCTGGAGTCTGCAGAGACCCCACAATATAGCAATAGCAGATTTGGTTTGGAGGTGCTTGGTCTGAACGAAACTGCAGACAAAACGTTGCAAACGGTGCAATAACCTCTAAGGCCCCACATTGCGGAAACGCAGCAGAAAAAAAGTGATGAATTTTACAGCACCAGCAAAGCGAATGACTCTTTATTTAATCTTATCCACACATTGCAGAAAAGAAAAGATATGGAAAAGCTGTGAATTCAGAAATGTATGCGAAAAACACGGCATGTTCATTTTATCTTCAAAAGCACGAGCAACTCTCTAAGAAAAACTCAATGAAAAACACTGTGGGGAAAAATTGCCCAGTTTGCCCTAACTAATGCCAGCCCTGAGCATTATATACCATGTGGGACATTTTACTGTGGGGAGGGCTCATAATTCCTGCCGGCAGTCCTGTGTGCTGTGTCTGCACATCCCTCACTATAATCTTGCACATATGTGTAGCGCTCCACAGACATGTCATTCCCCATACAGTCCTGTGCATGAACCAGCCATGGAGCTATTGGGACGTGCACAGTATTATGGTAGATGATTATACTGGGAACATACTCAGTTAGGGGACTATTATATAAGGGAGAACTATTATATTTAAGGGTAGGCTACTATATATAAGGGGCCTATCATAAAAGGAGATTATGTATACGGGCGGGTAATATTAGGGCGAACTATTATTTATAAGGGATAAATTATGGGGGCTGCAAAAATTTATTAGGCAGTACAAAGGTGGTCTTTTGAGTTCTGTGTAGGAAAATGGGGGTTGTTAATACTGTTTTTGGGGCAGAAAGGAGGTGCAATTAAAGGGACTGCCACTGATCTCAACATCATCCAGTCTGTCTGGGATGGCATGAATAGACAGACGGATTGGAACGAGCCTACATCCACAGAAGATCTGTGCTTAGTTCTCCAAGATGGCCACGGGAATAACCTTCTGCCTGCCGAGTCCTGCCAAAAACTGTCTGCAAGTACCAAGAAGAACTGATGGAAGGCAAACGGCAAAGGTCACACCGAATATTGATGGGATTTACATTTCTCTTTTCTTAATTCACTTCATTTTGTTCATTAAGGAGAAATAAACTATTAACCCTTCTGTTTCGGAAAGCATTACGTTGCAGAATTTTTTTTCCCCACACCTACCTAAAACTTTTGCACCACACTGTATATCATAAAATGAACGTCTGAATTTCCAGTCTCAGAATGGGTGATACAAAGTTTCCAACCTGTATCTCATGGGAAACAACAGATTTACTGCAGACAATTAACATTTCCTACCTTGTAATCCATTGGGGTAAAAATCAGAAGGCAGATTTGTTGGTGTTCAGGGTAAGAATTTCAGTTTGATGGTAGATGACATAGAAGGTTGTTTCCATCTTGTTCCTATGAGGAATACATTGTGATTTACAAATTCCAAAAAGATTTCAAAATATCTCAAATAAACTGCAAGGAAAACGCAGTCACAACATCTCACAATGTATCAGACAGTATAATTTTTCTTTCACTGGCCCCTATGCAGTACAATGCTCCTTTTACTAACCTCCAGAAAGTATAATGTTCCCTTTACTGTTCTCCATGCAATATAACGCTCCCATGCAGTATAGTGCTCCTTTTACTTGCCTCCATACAGAATAATGCTCGCTTTACTGGTTTCCATACAGTATGATGTTTTCTTTACAAACCTCCAAACAGGGACCAATGGCAACACCCTCATTGCTCCAAACAGCTCATTTGCATATTGACAAAAACAGCAATATCTCGGGAATGGAGGCAGTGATTCACAAGAGGATTCAGGTGACACTAACCTATCTATCTGCAGGACTGGGGTGATATGCTCGTTCTGGTGACACTAACCTATCTGCAGGGCTGGGGTGATATGCTGGTTCTGGTGACACTAACCTATCTATCTGCAGGGCTGGGGTGATATGCTGGTTCTGGTGACACTAACCTATCTATCTGCAGGGCTGGGGTGATATGCTGGTTCTGGTGACACTAACCTATCTGCGGGGATGATATGCTGGTTCTGGTGACATTCCCTTTAAGGGATCACTGTATGATAATAAATTTAATGTCAAATAGAAAATCACTAAATTAAGAAACAGGAAAGATAAATTAAACCAGATACCATAATCCTCCAGGTCGCCGCGCCGCCAGCACAATGTTGGTCCTACTCCAGCATCATAATCCCGCATTAATCCTCCGCGCAGATTATTTAGAAAATCATTAAACCATTATAATCACTTAGAAGGGAAACGTCTCCTGATATTATAATATCTCAGCAATGTGACTATCAGGTCAGGTCATTACTTGTATACACAGATCTAAGGAATATCCCTTCATATGGTATACAGATAAAGTAATGGGGGGTTTAGTTACTGTAAAGAACCATGTAATAAATCTGGCTATAGATGTGAAGATAGCGCCCCCACACCTGGCTAAAGGTTGTGTGTGGTATTGCAACTCAATTCAATTCACTCCAGAGCATTTGAGCTGGAAAACTCCTGCAGAGGGGGCACATGTTTAGGATGTCTACCTGACCCTTCGTTCACATCTGCGTTCGGTATTCCGTTCGGGGACCTCCCGAACGGAATACCGAACACAACTGCATGCGCTGTGCAGTAAAAGCACATGGACCCCATAGACTATAATGGGGTTTGTGTGCTTGCCGTGCGCTGCCTGCACGAATCATGCGGACAGGAAAGTAGATTGTGATTTACTTTCCTGTCCACATGATCCCTGCGGAGATCTGGCGGCAAGCACATGAACCCCATTATAGTCTATGGGGCCCGTGTGCTTTCACTGCACATCGACTGGCAGTTGAGTTCGGTATTCTGGCCAACGCAGATGTGAACGAGGCCTTATAAGACTCACGTTAATTATAGTGACGAGAAGAAAGACCATCACGTAAATGGATGATTAGAAGAGTTATGGAGGCACTGATGTGAGAAGCTGCTGGAGACTCTCTAGTCATAGGGCCGTCATGATACCTAAAATAATACCCCATTAACCCTTTATGACTGAAGTCATTACGGATCCGTGGATTGACCCAAGCATGCATGTGTATAGGGGAGTTCAGAAGAATAGCCATCAGCCAAACAAGTATTTGTATTGCAGCTATTGATCGTATATGCACATCTTAACACCCTCCCGTATTATTACATAATGATAAGAAGGAACCCTTTCTTTCTCCCCCTTGGCCCCCACAATAAGAACGCAGAATGTCGAGAGGTTGCCATAGAAGTCAGAAGGCAAATGAATGGCCTCGTAGCTGCCTCGTCCTATTACACATAGGCAGTAATCGTACAATATACTACAACACAGAAGTATTGCAGTATATTGTAATAGAGATCAAGAGATCTCAGGTTCAAGTCCCCTTGTGAAAGCGTAAAACGTTTTTTTTAAAAAAAAATAATTTTAAAAAATAATTTTTAAATTTTCCATTTCAAAAATAAATAATGTAAACCAAAAAATAAATAAACCTATTAGTTATCGGCGTGTACGAAAAAGTCCAATAATAATGTTATTTATTCCGTGTGGTGGACCCTTTTAAAAAAATATATATTTGTCACAAATTGCAAATTATGGGGCAAATTTATTAAGACTGACATTTTGTACTATGGTCTTAAGAAAGGCCCACGGGTCCCCACGTTGCGCAAACGCAGAATTCTAGCCATGGCGGAAATATCACACAGCAAAAAAACACTGCGCCCTACAGTACCTGCCGAATGGATGGGTTTCTGACTAATCCCATCCACACACTGCAAAAAAAATCTGCAGCGAAAAACCAGCATTTTCAAAAACACCCACGTTTTTGAAAATCGCAATGTCAATTATAATTACGCTGGCGTTTTCCATATAATAGGGGCAGAAACTCTTTCTATGAAAAACATAGGGTTGTCTAAAATCTGCAACGATATCAATAATAATCGTTTTGGTCTTCCCAGACCCTTGTGAAAAGACAAACCCTATGATAGGCCAGATATGGGAACAATAATGGGGAAGATTAGCCCATAGCAACCAATCCCAACCACAGCAACCAATCACAACGCAGTTTTCATTTTTCAGGAGCAGAAGACAAAAAGAAAGCTATGCTGTGATTGGTTATTATGGGCAGCTAAGGCAGTTTTACTTTTAGGGCCCATTCACACGGAGTAAATGCGCATGTATTTTGGTAAAATGCACGTGTAAAAATAAGACTCTCTGACTTCAATGACATTTAACACGTGTATTTTGACGTGGTTTTTTTTACACGTGTAAAAAAATGTAATTGAAGTCAATGGGAGTCTTATTTTTACACGTGTATTTTTTACACATGTAGGGTGAGTTCACACTGAGTATACGCCAGCTTATTCTGAACGCAAAGCACGTTCAGAATCAGGGCATATAAAGCAGTTCCATTCATTTCTATGGGAGCCGGCATACGAGCGCTCCCCATAGAAATGAATGGGCTGCTTTTTTTCACTACGAGCGCTCCCATTGAAGTGAATGGGAAGTGCCGGCGTGTACGGCTCGGCATGAGCAGAGCTAGCCGTACACACGAGCACTTTCCACGCAACTGATTATGAACGTGTTTTACGTTCAGAATAAGCTGGCGTATACTCAGTGTGAACTCACCCTTTAGGCTGCAGAAACGCAGCTTTTTTTGTTGCAGATTTTGTTGCGTTTTTTTGAGCCAAAGCCCAGAATGGCCACAAAAGGAATAGACAATATAAAGGAAATTCTTATACTCTTAGGGTCCATTCAAACAGAGGAAAATGGCAGTTATTTGGCGCTGAATTTTCAGCACTGAAAAAAAAAGCCTTCCATTGATTTCAATGGGTTCTGCTAGCTTTTTTTTCCCCACTAGCAGAATTTTACGCTAACAGAAAATTCCGCTAGTGGAAAAATAAAGCTAGTGGAACCCATTGAAATCAATGGAAGGCTTTTTTGTCAGTGCTGAAAATTCAGCGCCAAATAACTGCCATTTTCCTCTGTGTAAATGGTCCCTAAGGGCTAGTTCACAAGGGGAGTGGCATAGCGGGTTTTGGCACAGAGAGTGACGTAGGGCACCACGTCACTCTCGGGTCAAAACCCGCCAGCCACGACTGTCACGGCTCCTTCCACCCGAAGTTGGCTCAAATGAATAGGCAAACAAAACAAAAAATGGGCAAACGAGCCGCCTGAAGAAAGGGCAGCCTGGCGGTCTCCAAAGACCACCATTGTGAGGGGGCAGATTATGACGTGGATTACGCGCCATAATCCGCCCCCTCTGTGCCCGTGTGAACTAGCCCTAAGAGTATAAGAACTTCCTATATATCTCCCATTCCTTTTGTGGCCATTCTTGGCTTTGGCTCAAAAAAACGCAACAAAATCTGCAACAAAAAAAGCTGCATTTCCGCAACGTGGGGCCCTAGCCTTACCTTGGTATCTCTGGAATCGTACCGAAACATAGAATACAGGTGACATGTCATTTTGGCTGCAGAGTGAATGCCATAAAAACAGAGCCCATAAGAAAGTCGCACAAATGCAGTTTTTCTCCAATTTCACCCCATTCTGATATTTTTTCCCGCTTCCCAGTACATTGTACAGAATAATAAATGGTACCATTGTGAAGAACAATTTGTCCGGCAAACATTAAGCCCAATATATGGATCTGAAAATGGAAAAATAAAAAAAAGCTCTGGGGTTTGGGAGTCAAAAACAAAACAAAAAAATGTCACTGGCGGGAAGGGGTTAAGCATACAGCTGTTCTGCAGGGCCGAGGCTGAACATATTTCTGCAATTAATGATCGTAAAAAAGTTGCAGCTGCAAAGTCTAGAAAGTCTCAGGGTGACCTGAATACAGAACTGAACACATTTCTGGATCAGAGAGGAAGCTGTAATTTAGTTATTGCTGCTTCCTTTCTGATCCAGGAGGGGGCGCTGTGGTCACTGTACTGCCGGGCGCATTGTCCGGATGACAGTTAATGAATTTTGGCAAGTAATTAAACAGCATGCAATTAAAAATGAACTAATTGTAAGTCAGAGCGGCCTCTCGCTCCCAGCCCAAGCACGTTCTGAATGGCTGGACCCTATTCACATGGAAATTGTGTGCAAAGCTTGCCAGAGACCGCGCAGCACAGGCGGTATAGATCAAGCAGGCCGTTATATAAGAAAACTCTGCACAGTATACACACAGGATAGCACAAAATACACAAAAATAGTCACACAATGGGACAAAAAAATATTCTGTACACACAATAGAAAAAGTCACAAAATAATTTCTGTCAATTCTACAATCCATGAGCCACAGACAGAACATATGGAGAACAAACAGCACCCTATACACAAGTGCTTATATAACGGCCTCAATCTCCAGCCCCGGGCACAACAGCATTAGGTACAAGATCAATGTCAGACTTGTAAGATTGGAACGTTCCCTAAGAACTCCTAATTTCCAGACTATGAGAGGCCGAGATCTCGTCAGTGCCTGTTGCTGTTGTTGCTGGAGATTTCTTACCGGTCACCTTGTTGTCCCAGATATTTGCATATTGCCAGGTTGTTGTATTTTGCTGTTATATGAGAGCGAGCGCCTGCGGCGTATTATTGTCCTTTGTTACTGTGTGAGACTGAATATAGCTAGACCTTTCTTTATCTACGGTTTCAGTGGACTTTAGTTATCTTATCTTATACATACTTTGGCGCCGGACCATGGTCAACCATGAAGTGTTGGTGGAGAAGGAAACTCCTTCACTGCAAATACATTCACCTTGTAACCTGCTGATTCTGTTATTCACAAGTTTCATATACTAAGGCTATAGAAAGTTTTAGAGTGAACAGTCATCCAAAGAATATAGCTGTGAATTCTGACCCTATACCTGCACACCCCTACAGAGTCACTGTGTACATACATTACATTACTTATCCTGTACTGATCCTGAGTTACATCCTGTATTATACTCCAGAGCTGCACTCACTATTCTGCTGGTACAGTCACTGTGTACATACATTACATTACTTATCCTGTACTGATCCTGAGTTACATCCTGTATTATACTCCAGAGCTGCACTCACTATTCTGCTGGTACAGTCACTGTGTACATACATTACATTACTTATCCTGTACTGATCCTGAGTTACATCCTGTATTATACTCCACAGCTGCGCTCACTATTCTGCTGGTGCAGTCACTGTGTACATACATTACACTACTTCTCCTGTACTGATCCTGAGTTACATCCTGTATTATACTGCAGAGCTGCGCTCACTATTCTGCTGGTACAGTCACGGTGTACATACATTACATTACTTATCCCGTACTGATCCTGAGTTACATCCTGTATTATACTCCAGAGCTGCACTCACTATTCTGCTGGTGCAATCACTGTGTACATACATTACATTACTTATTCTGTATTACTGTATACTGCAGAGCTGCGCTCACTATTCTGCTGGTACAGTCACTGTGTACATACATTACATTACTTATCCTGTATTATACTGCAGAGCTGCGCTCACTATTCTGCTGGTGCAATCACTGTGTACATACATTACATTACTTATTCTGTATTATACTGCAGAGCTGCGCTCACTATTCTGCTGGTGCAGTCACGGTGTACATACATTACATTACTTATCCCGTACTGATCCTGAGTTACATCCTGTATTATACTGCAGAGCTGCGCTCACTATTCTGCTGGTACAGTCACTGTGTACATACATTACATTACTTATCCTGTATTATACAGCAGAGCTGCGCTCACTATTCTGCTGGTGCAGTCACTGTGTACATACATTACATTACTTATCCCGTACTGATCCTGAGTTACATCCTGTATTATACTCCAGAGCTGCACTCACTATTCTGCTGGTGCAATCACTGTGTACATACATTACATTACTTATTCTGTATTATACTGCAGAGCTGCGCTCACTATTCTGCTGGTGCAGTCACTGTGTACATACATTACATTACTTATCCTGTACTGATCCTGAGTTACATCCTGTATTATACTGCAGAGCTGCGCTCACTATTCTGCTGGTACAGTCACTGTGTACATACATTACATTACTTATCCTGTATTATACAGCAGAGCTGCGCTCACTATTCTGCTGGTGCAGTCACTGTGTACATACATTACATTACTTATCCCGTACTGATCCTGAGTTACATCCTGTATTATACTCCAGAGCTGCACTCACTATTCTGCTGGTGCAATCACTGTGTACATACATTACATTACTTATTCTGTATTATACTGCAGAGCTGCGCTCACTATTCTGCTGGTGCAGTCACTGTGTACATACATTACATTACTTATCCTGTACTGATCCTGAGTTACATCCTGTATTATACTCCAGAGCTGCGCTCACTATTCTGCTGGTGCAGTCACTGTGTACATACATTACTTATCCTGTACTGATCCTCAGTTATATCCTGTATTATAACAGCAACTCCCCTCCACCAGGTGGAGATACATATACGCTCAAGTGAATCCAGCATCAATATGTACGGGGAGGTCGGGAAGAATAGACATTTGCTGAACAAGAACTAAAGCAACATCTAAAGAAGGTGTACTGCCACCGAGACGCCAAGTGCTCCGCCTCCCCATATCACACACAATCATTCTAATTGCTGTAGAATCCGACCCTCCCGTCGCTTACACCCCAGCCTAAGGATCACATAATACACAATACCTACTGTATAACTCTATAATTGGTGCTCAGTACTCCCCAGAGACTTAGTCACCTCAGGTGTTTGTCGCTATGGAAGGAGTAATTGTATATCAAGACACGTAACTTGTAACTGCCAGAACACAACTTGAAGCTTCCAAGAAATACAATTTCACATTAAAAAAAATAGAAATCTAGAACATAAAATTGGTATAAACCACAAATTAAAATAAAGAAAATGTTATCATAAAATTAAGTAAATGTAGTCCTGGACACTACAAAAAAGTCATTTTAGGTTTCGAGACCATTGACCGGCCTTCCCACGGTTCTACTGAGCTATACTGGTGATAGAAGTTTGGTTCAGTGGAAGTGGGGCCATAATGTGATGTATAATAGTCGATTAAAGGGGTTTTCTAGGCAAAGTGGGAAACCCTGGTTGTAGGGGAGGGGTAAAAACCCAAAAAGAAGTGATTCTCCCCTACTCCCAATCATCCATTCCTGCATCGGGTGCTTAATTTCATCCTGTGCAAGCAGTGGCCAGGTTGAAAGTGAAAAGACTCAGGTAGTCACCGGCCTCAGTGGTTATATTTTATATCTGTATTAGGGGTGAGGTCACCGCAGGGGTGAACCTGCATCTTTCGCCGCCCGAGGCGGACGACAGAAAGCTGCCCTTCCCCCCGGGAGGAAGGGGCGGAGCGGAGGGGGTGAGGCGGAGCGAAGGGGTAGGGCTTAGCGGTGTTAGCAGGCAGAGAGCAGGCACGGAGTGGACCTGCTCTCTGCCTGAGCGTGAGGGGAGGCCGCTGGAGCAGCGCTGTTCCAGCGGCCTCCCCAATCCACCGCTCGGTGCTAAGCCAGTCCTGGACTGGCTTAGGTAAGCAAAAATGCTGCCCTCCCCGGGGCCCTGCCATAGCGCCGCCTGAAGCAGTCGCTTCAGGTCGCATCATGGGAGGTGCGGCGCTGGGTCACCGGTACCCAACATGTGACCACTGATTGGCCTCAGCAGTCAATGGAGCCGCTTTGAATGGGGACCTGATGCCAAAAGTGAAGACTGAGGTAGGTGAGTATCGCTTCTTTTTTTACTTTACCCCATTCCGGCCCACTTTGGGTTTCCAGTTTCCAGAATCTTTTGTTCACGTAATTCAGAATGAAGAACATCAGGGGAAATTTAATATTTCTTCTACTCCAGAAAACTGGTGTCGATGTGGTGAATTTTTGTCACATGGCAATATTTGCGGCAAATACGTGTCATGGTCACGGCCGTCAAATTCCCCCCACTGATTTTATTGTATCTTTTTTTGTGCCAATTTTGCAGGGTTATTCAATCCAACA
Organism: Leptodactylus fuscus; assembly: GCF_031893055.1. Lineage (NCBI taxonomy): Eukaryota > Metazoa > Chordata > Amphibia > Anura > Leptodactylidae > Leptodactylus > Leptodactylus fuscus. The sequence goes on along the minus strand of NC_134266.1, from coordinate 26,285,773 downwards.
AATAGCCGCCTATGGGAGCAGTGTATTGTGTGAGGGGCATATACTGCATAGGGGTCAATAAAGGGGTAGTATATTGGGGAGGGGGGCACAAAAGAGGTCATTTATTGAGTGGAGGCCAGTAAAGGAGGTAGAGTGCTGTATTGGGGCCAATAAGGAGGCAATATATTGTGTGTGGGGTAAGTTAGGGGGACTTTCCACCATGTGGAGCGGGAAAAAGGAACTTGGAACCAGTAATGGGGGCACTATACTGTGTGGGGCACAATGATCCCTTACATACAGAGGTAAGTTGCACCCATTTGGAATAGATTGTTCCCCCTCCCCCCCTCCCACACACCAGCTACTGTTTTTGTACTGTGAGAGTTGTCCTTATACCGGACAAAACTAGAAAGATGACACAGCTGGGAAAGCAACACTGTGCAACTAATGACAACAGGGGTTGCAGGCCCTGCAGCTATAACTATGCTGTAATATCTGAGATGAGGCAGACCAATGCACTTCCTAATTGAAGTGCGCCTACCACGGCTCCTAACCTTCTATCCGGCGGCTAGGATAAGGGAAGAGGAGGCCCTGAAAGTCCTAGGGACTGGAGTCACGGGGTCACACCTAAACAGAAAGCACAGTGTAAATGCAATACAAAACAAAAGACTAAACAGCATGGAACCAGGGAGGACCACAAGTCCCAGCAAGACACAGAAGAGAAGGCGAGGTCAGACGGGCAAGAGGTCAAGCCAGGAGATATAATAAAAGGTACCAAATCAAAAGACAAGGGATAGTCAAAAATACAAGCCGGGTCTAAAAACCAAGAAACATATGGAATACAAACAGACAGGGAATCAGACTGAGCAGGGGAACCAGGAAACACAAAGTGAATGGCTGGCAAGGATCCATGCCTGGGTGGGGATTAAATAGCAGCAGAAAAACACACCTGATGGCTAATGACATGGAGACTGAGAGCAAGGAAAAGATTAACCCTTAATGACCTAAGCACACCCAATAGAACTCCTAACACATCTCCCAGGGAGACGCCGCGCAGCAAGGAGACTGCGGCGACTCCGTATCCTGACAATTATAATACCATCTCGTAACCAACTGTATTGGCATCTACTGCTACAGGACATTCTATTGTGTGGGGGGCCACTAAGGAACATTGTACAGTGTGGGGGCCCACTATAGGACATTATATAGTGTGGAGGCCATGATGGAATATTATACAGTGTGGGTGGCTACTATAGGACATTTCACTGTATGGGGGCTACTATGGGACATTATACTGTATGGGGGGCCACTATGCGATATTATACTGTGTGGAGGGGCCATTATTTGACATTATATTGTCCAGGGGCAAACCTATATATCAGTCTCCTCCTGCTCTGTAACATGCCTCCTGCAGATTGCGTAGTGAATGGAGTTGCTCCATGTCTGGATCCAGTCATAGGCCCGCCAGCTATACCATATAAAATATATGGATATAATGAAGTATTCATGTAACATGACCTGCACACTGTAGCATACGGACCTGCCGGGTATACAGGCACTATGCTCGCTGAGTCATATAATACCTTCTATAGTCTACACAGTGGTAACCTGATAGGACAGAGTCATCTGATAGTAGCCAGTCTTAAAGGGCCAGATCCTTATTAAGCTCAATTTATGGACAGCAGGAACGCTTGTAAATAAATCATTAACTTAAAGCAACTGTTCTTTCCGAAAAACACTGAATCATTACCCCTCCACATGGTGCTGGGCTTCTGGTCATATCCACACATGTGTATAGTATGGATGTATAGACGTAAAGAGTTAGTCAGTGGCAGCCGAACAGAGCAAATAGAGATAGTGGAAATCTACCAGAAATAGCACTGAGCCATCAGATAAAGTACAGCTCAAGCTGTAAGATGTCATAAGGCTAAGTTTATCATACAGTACAGACCAAAAGTTTGGACACACCTTCTCATTCAAAGAATATTCTGTATTTTCATGACTATGACAATTGTAGATTCACACTGAAATCAAGCATCAAAACTATGAAGTACCACATGTGGAATTATATACTTAACAGAAAAGTGTGAAACAACTGAAAATCTGTTTTATATTCTCGGTTCTTCAAAGTAGCCACCTTTTGCTTTGATTACTGCTTTGCACACTCTTGGCATTCTCTTGATGAGCTTTAAGAGGTAGTCACCTGAAATGGTCTTCTAACAGTCTTGAAGGAGTTCCCAGAGATGCTTAGCACTTGTTTGCCCTTTTACCTTCACTCTGCAGTCCAGCTCACCCCAAACCATCTCGATTGGGTTCAGGTCTGGTGACTGTGGAGGTAAGTAATTCTGCCATATCATCCTAACTCATAGTGTCAGCCATGAAGTGACAGGTACAGCTACACTATCAAAGCTAAAAAAAACAAAAACATGACCCCAAACAATGGTAGTCCATTCAGATGCCCTTTGTCTATATATGATAGGTAACTATTTCTGGCCATTATACAACTTGTATTCTGGCCATTGTACAACATCTGCATTTTTAGCAGTTTTCCCCTTTGCAGGCTCTGAGTCTCGGTTCTCCCTGAGCTGGTGGGAGGAAATTTGCTGCTATGATGTCTTCCATAGACAGTACATGAAAACAGGAGAATATGCTCCATCACTCCCTCACTAAGAAGCAGCATGGAAAGCATTATAGAAAAGTACTGAACAGTATTGATGTCAATAAAGCCCTTGGGATGAGATAGGAAACTTGTGTCTTAGGGCTCCTTCACATCTGCGCCCGGTGTCCGTACTGCAGATTTCCGTTTCCTGCACAAAACAGAGGCAGGATACAGAAACCTGCAGGACTCTCTCACCCATTCAAATGAATGGGTGAGAAAGCTGTCCGGCCGTGAGCGGCAGTGAGTGTTTTATGCTCTCCGCCGCGAAATCGTTCTTTTTAATCCGGACACAGAGTCGGACATGCAGTACTCTGTGTCCGGATTTTAAAAACCGGTTTCGCAGCGGAGAGCATAAAACGCTCACCGCCGCTCACGGCCGGACCCGGTCTGTGGTTTCAGTCTTCTTGCATGCAGAAGACGGAAACCACAGAATGGAGACCCGAACGCAGGTGTGAACCTAGCATTACTATTCTCCTACTCCCTCTTCCCCTCTCCTTTCCATGATAATTAGAGATGATCGAACAGTAAAATATTCAAAATTTGATATTCGTTCGAATAGCCGCTCAATATTCGACTATTCGAATGAATATCGAATCCCATTATAGTCTATGGGGAAAAATGCTTCGTTTCAGGGGATCCCACCATTCGACTCAGGAGAGTCACCAAGTCCACTATGACACCCCAGGAAATGATGCCAACGCCCTGGAATGCAACTGGGACAGCAAGGGAAGCATGCCTGGGTGCATCTAACATGCCCGAGTCGCTGTATTATGTCGGGATCCCTGTCAGCTTGCGATATGCGGGAGCTGACTTTTTCCCATAGGAATGCATTGACCAGTGTTGATTGGCCGAATGCCGTACAGAGTACCCCATTCGGCCAATCAACGCTGGTTCTGCCGGAGGCTCGTCTGTGAGGAGGCGGAGTCTAAGATCGGACTAGAATGGAGACTGCTTTGGACCGCTCTTAGACTCCGCCTCCAATTGCAGAACCAGCATTGATTGGCCGAATGCTATAGCATTCGGCCAATCAACGCTGGTCAATGCATTCCTATGCCGAGATGTAGCAGTGCTGGCACTGCTACACCGGAGATTTAGCAGAGCTGAGTGTGCACTGAACCCTGCTGCACACTGAGCTCTGCTACATCGGACACTGCTACATCAGCCAGCACTGCTACATCGGGCCATGCGCTCAGCTGGGCTACTCCGGAGATGCAGCCGAGCAGAGCGCACACCCAGAACTGCTACATCGGAGATGAAGCAGAGCTGGTCGTTGGCTGAGCTCGATTACTCCGGAGTAGCCAAGCTGAGCGCACGGCCCGATGTAGCAGTGCTGGCCGATGTAGCAGCGTCCGATTTAGCAGAGCTGAGTGTGCAGCAGGTTTCAAATGCTGTGGACTGCTCTTAGACTCCGCCTCCACCGGCAGAACCAGTGTTCTGCCGGTGGAGGTGGAGTCTAAGAACGGTCCACAGCAGTCTCCATTCTGGTCCGATCTTAGACTCCTCCTCCTCCTGAGCGCACTGCCCGATGTAGCAGTGCTGGCTGATGTAGCAGTGTCCGATGTAGCAGAGCTGAGTGTGCAGCAGGGTTCAGCTAAACCTGCTGTACACTCAGCTCTGCTGCATCAGACTGCTACATCGGGCCGTGCGCTCAGCTTGGATACTCCGGAGATGCAGCCAAGCAGAGCGCACGCCCAGCACTGCTACATCGGAGATGAAGCAGAGCAGGCCATTGGCTGAGCTCGACTACTCTGAAGTAGCCAAGCTGAGCGCACGGCCCAACGTAGCAGTGCTGGCAGATGTAGCAGTGTCCGATGCAGCAGTCCAACGCAGCAGAGTTGAGTGTGCAGCAGGTTCAGCTGAATCCTGCTGCACACTCAGCTCTGCTACATCGGACACTGCTATATTGGCCAGCACTGCTACATCGGGCCGTGCACTCAGCTTGGCTACTCCGGAGTAGCCGAGCTCAGCCAACGGCCAGCTCTGCTTTATCTCTGATGTAGCAGTGCTGGGCGTGTGCTCTGCTTGGCTGCATCTCTGGAGTAGCCCAACTGAGCGCACGGCCCAATATAGCAGTATTGGCCGATGTAGCAGTGTCTGATGTAGCAGTCTGATGCAGTAGAGCTAAGTGTGCAGCAGGTTCAGCTGAACCCTGCTGCACATTCAGCTCTGCTACATCGGACACGGCTACATCGGGCCGTGCGCTCAGCTTGGCTACTCTGGAGTAGCCAGGCTCAGCCAACGGCCAGTTCTGATTAATCTCCGATGTAGCAGTACTGGCCATGCGCTCTGCTCGGCTGCATCTCTGGAGTAGCCCAGCTGAGCGCACGGCCCGATGTAACAGTGCTGGCCGATGTAGCAGTGTAGCAGTGTCCGATGTAGCAGTCCGATGCAGCAGAGCTGAGTGTGCAGCAGGGTTCAGCTGAAGCTGCTGCACACTCAGCTCTGCTGCATCTGATGTAGCAGTGCTGAGTGTGCACTGAAACATGCTGCACACTCAGCTCTGCTGCATCTCTGTGTATGCTGAGCTCTGCTGCTTCTCCGTGTAGCAGTGCTGTGTCAGCACTTCTACATCTGAGATCGGACCACAATGGAAACTGCTGTGGACGGATCTTAGACTTCGCCTCCTCCGGCAGAACCAGCGTTGATTGGCTGAATGCTGTAGTCTGTATGGTCAATGCATTCCTATGGGAAAAAGTCAGCTCGCGCACATCACAAGCTGACATGGATCCCAACCAGATAGAGCCCCAAAGAGCTGGGTGAGTAACATTCCCCTCTAAATAAAGGTAATCCCTAGCTAACCCTGCCTGTACATCTATCCCTGTCTCACAGTCACATAGTTCACATTTTCAAATTAATCGAATGTTAAACTCACCATTCGTCTAAATTGGAGGTCACCTGATTTCGGCCGCCAATTCCTTTTTCCGATTTTTTTTCGATGCCTCTGTTGTCGTAGTTCCTGTCCCACCTCCCCTGCGCAGTTATTGGTGCAAAAAACGCGCCAGTGAAGGTTAGAGGAGATACGAATTTTTACTGTGTTTGCCTCGTGGTATTCGATTGAAATCGAATACCTCGAGCGGCCTGATATTCGATCGAACATGTATTCGATCGAACGGTGTTTGCTCATCTCTACTGATAATCCATCTTGTCTCCCAAGATGTATTTAACAGAGATTTGAGAGGGAGTGTTGGACCTTCTATGGCCTTCAGAACCACAGCAATACCAAGAAAACCTTCTCCGCCATTGTTCCACCTCCACCAGCCAGACCTCCTGACTAGAGATGAGCGAGTAGTATTCGATCGAGTAGGTATTCGATCGAATACTATGGTATTCGAAATACTCGTACTCGATCGAGTTCCACTCGCTATTCGAATGGAAAAGATCGATGCAGAACTAGCATTGATTGGCCGAATGCTATACAGTCGGCCAATCAACGCTGGTTCTTCTCCTACCTTTAGAAATCTTCTCCTTGCAGCTTCCCCACGGCGTCTTCTGGCTCTGAATTCACTCTGCCAGGCATCGGGCCTGGGCAGAGCCGACTGCGCATGCCCGCTTGTAGTGCGGACATGCGCAGTCGGCTCTGCCCAGGCCTGATGCCTGGCAGAGTGAATTCAGAGCCGGAAGATGCCGCGGGGACGCTGCACAGAGAATACTGCATGGAGGATCCAGCCCGACCCTCACTCGTGGACTTGGTAAGTATAATTCGATTGAATGTTGCCTACCCCTGAAACGAGCATTTTCCCCCCATAGACTATAATAGGGTTCGATATTCGATTCGAGTAGTCAAATATTGAGGGGCTACTCAAAACGAATATCGAATCTCGAACATTTTACTGTTCACTCATCTCTACTCTTGACACCAGACAGGTTGGGCCCATTTATTCTACCCTCCCACTATTATGACACCGTAGAAATCTGGACCCATCTGACCAGGCCATGTTCCTCTATTGCTCAGTGATAACAGTTTTTATTCTTTTGCCCACTGGAATATTGACAGTATTGTCACTTGCACTGGTCCTCTGCTGTTAATGTCCATCCGTCCTGTAGAACGTTGACTTATATGAGCAGACATGTTAGTGGACACCAGTGTTGTATCTGCTGCAGCTTTCCTGACTGTTCTCAGAACCATCCTGATCTCTTCCTCTGATCCTCCCATCCATGACTTGTTTCCTCCTATAGGATCCCCTCCCTATGGATGTTTTTCCTTGATCACACCATTCTCGGTATACTCTCCACACCACAGCACCAGAAAAGATGGCGGTGTATGAAATCCTGGCCCCGGCTAGTCTAGCCCCAATGACCAGGTCTTGCTCCAATCCCTGGATTTTCCTATCTAAGGTCAAATCAGACTGAAACTGATCCTTGGACAGGTTGTCACCGGATTTTATGCTGCACCCTGGGGTCAGGTGTCTAATGTCCATACAGGGGAGCACCGATCGACAGGGCTGGGGTCTCTAATAGATTTCCCCCCACAAGTTTTAAGGGTTTGTACAAAAACTGACAATTAAGAGCTGACAAGAGTCATGTCACAGTGCCATGGATCAATAGAGCGGTGCTAGAAAATCTTTCCAACTAGTTTTTTAAAAAGTGGGAAGAGTTGGACAGGGATTAAGATGAGCTGTAGCCTGAGCGTTTCGGCCAAAAAAAATTTCAAAGAACTGGCGTGAGTTATAATGAATATGTCAGACCGAGGAGTCCCTGCACTTTCTGCTGTATTTTTTTCTGCAGGACATGTGGCCTTAACCTAAGTGAACAGATGTGAAGAAAACCTATATGAAAACAGAATATCTCATTACTGAAATCAATGTTATCTGCAACACACCATAAAATAAGATAAGATAATCCTTTAATAACCCATAGAGCGCTGTCTAATAGAGGGGTCTCCTAAACATCCTCCAAATATTAGGATTCCCTAAGAGTATATTCACATAGGGGTTTATCTAAACCAGTCAACCTTGTTATAAATGAAAAGTTTTCCCTCTGAGATAAAGTTTCTCAATGACAAAGACTTGAAAAAACTAGAATACACACCCATGACAAAAACGTAAGTCTACTATATATATAAGATTACAAAGAAAAGAGGCAAAGAATAAACAGCTAAAAAACATACAGAAAAATAAAAGTAACCTAAAATATAAAAACACTAATAACAATAAAAATAAAATGTAAAAAAAATAATAATTAATCACATAATTATAGTCTTTCAAAAAAAAAATCTAAAAAAAATTGTAATTTTTTTTTAAATAGTAATATTCAATTAAATATAGATATTTTTGTATATATCATACTGTATGATTTATCACATATTCATGATTATGTTATATTTTATATACTGTATATTGATATGAAATCATATGTTCATATTAATGATATACACCTATATTTAATTATGATTATTAATACTGTTGTTATTCGCATGTTGTTATAATCATGCGAATAACAACAGTATTAATAATCATTTGCAAGATAAAAACATAACCAAACTCAAAATAATCATGCAAAATATAGTAAATATATAGTGATTATCAATAATACTAGTCATTTAAAGATCTACATATATTAAATATATAATAAAATTATTTCATATATATATATATATATATATATATATATATATATATTTTATTTTTTATTTTATTTTTTTTTTAAAGATATCATACGCATACAGATATTTCTACTGCAGATACAATTAGATTTGAAGAACTGGGAAAATATCTAATTCTGCCTTATTGCCTCATAATATTGTCACTTATTCTAGATACTTGGTATATTTATGACCCGTCGTACATCGTACATTCCCTATTATTTCCCAATGACAGCAGTAAGTTGATCCTTGCTAATTACTTGTGTTCGCTTTGTGCAGTCCTGTTACAATAAGTCCATTGTATTGTATTATGAGATTCTAGTGGATAGGACTAGATATGAATAGATGACATCCTTCCTACCTTGCAGATCTTTCGACCCTCCGACTCCATCATGGAAGATAAAAGCCACCTCTGTATTTGTTTGCAATCACTGACAATAAGGATTAGAAACAAACAGAGGTAAAAGCTGCAGACAGCTGTCCCCTGTGAGCGAGAGCCTGCACTGCTCATCTATACCAAGGGAAGGCGGTAAGGGACTGTGGAGAAAGTCACACAATCCATGGAAGCTGTGCCAGGGGGAGGGAGAAGCATCTGATACACACAACATAGGATTGCTGCAAATGAGTCAGGCAGATCATTAAAGGGAATGGCAACAGAAAATGACCTAGCTTTTAAAAAATAAAAAATCTAAATTTTTTAAAACATTTCCAGATCACTTTTTTTTTTCTAAAAAAGCACTATATCCTGAAATGTTCACTTTAACCACTAAGCCTAATAATGCATCGATACTTGCAAATTTTCTTTTCACTAGTAACCCATTTACATCACAGAAAGGATTATAAATTATACATGAGCGAACGGCCATAGATAACACCACTGACCCATCATTACATCACTACTGACAATAGATGATGTCACACCTTATCTCCTCCCCCTCCCTGCACAGAGCAAATCTAGAAAACATTCCTATGAGTCGCTCCTGACTATTATTGGCTATGGCTATGTCTATGCTGTTAAGCAGATCACTAAATGCTGTTAACAGAGTAGAGGAAAAGCTCCACCCACATAATTATGTAAAGAAAACAAAAAAAAGCTACAAAAATTTAAATAAATAAAAAACTAAATATAATCATATAGAATTTTAAGAACTACAAAATAAAAACCTTCAATCTTGTTCATTGTTACCACTAAGGATGAGCGAATCAATTAGTTTCGACCAGAAATACAAAATACAATTATATTGTGGGGCCTGAAGAGACCTCAGACTATAATAAAATAACTTCTTGTTCCATCCAAACAAGTTTTATACAAAAGGAACCGGAGGTGCCGAACCTTATGAATGGTCATTGAAACGAATCTCATGAGGATGACGAGTACATCCAATTTTTAATCAACATAGGAACGGAGGATGTTTTTGGTCTCCTTCCCCCAACATAGGGGGATCAGAAGGTCCTATTTACCCCATGGTACAGGCAGCGTGTAATAGAAGTGAAGGGATTTTACAATATATTACAATACATTAATAGATATGGACAATGTGTTAGTGTATGGATAAAAGTTTAAAAAAAAGTTAAAAAAAAAATATCAGATATCCTTGTATCCAAAAATACTCAAAAATTAAAAATACAAAAAGAATTATCCAATATGTTGAACACCATTGTGGTAATAAATCCAAAATGGTCAAATCACTATCTTTGGACTTTTCACCTTCCAAAAAAAAAAAAAAAATTGTAAAAAATGATCAAAACATCAATTCACAAAATAGTACAAAAAAAATGCCTTATACAGATCCATCCACAAACATGTAAAAATGTTCTGGATGTCAGAATACGGTGAAATTGTTGGATTTTTCAATGACCTTTCTTTTGTAAAGGTATTAAAATATAATAAAACTATATAAATTTGGTATTGTCACTGACCCACAAAATATAAGTAACCTCATTTTTTACTACATAGTGAACACCTTAAACCAAAATCTATAAGAAAATAGCGCAATTGCAGTTTTTTCCTAATTCTGTCCCATTTTACAATTATCTTCAGTATGCCTGAAAACTACTTGTCCCACAAAAAAAAAGATAGAAAACGTTTTGTACATCGAAATATACCAAAAAGTTACAAGTGTCAGAATACAATGACTCAAAGAAATTTTTTTAAAGTATTACAATATAAAAACCATAAATTTGGTATTTTTGAGTGACATTTCAGTGGCATTTTACCACATAAAGGGGTATTCCCACATCGCCTACTCACCTGTCTTCGATGCTGTAAATTCTTCTTTCTTCCGGCTTTGTTGCGTCATTGGTGGGCAGGGTTACATATGCAAAGCCAGCGGCGAGAAGTCGTCGCTTTTATGCCGCTGGCCCTGCGTGTGCGCTCCCGATGCTTAGGCATCGGACGTACAGCCTTCACAATGCAATACAGACCGGGCATCCGCTGTAATAGAGAGGCGGATGCCGGGGAGAGTAGACGCCGGCACAGGTGCCTGCAACATCGCTACGCTCCTGCCCTGCATGAAGCCAGCAGCGGCAGGAGCGATGCTGCTATTCCGCTCCTCCGCCCACCCTCCCCTCCGGAATAGCAGCATCGCTCCTGCCGCTGCTCGCTTCATGCAGGGCAGGAGCGTAGCGATGTTGCAGGCATCTGTGCTGGCGTCTAACACTCCCCGGCATCCGCCTCTCTATTACAGCGGATGCCGGGTCTGTATTGGCGGCCCCCCCCGCCAAAGTATTAACTACCCCCCCCCCCCCCAGGCTCGCTCCCATGCACTTAGCCCCTCCTTCCTCCCCCCTCAGAGCAGCAGATACATCACTTGACTTATTACCAGATAAGTCAAGGGCTATGTCAACAGAGAAATGAATAAAGTAAGATAGTGGACAAACAAAGCAGTTTTGCTGAAGCAGTGTATTTAGGAAAAAAGTCTTACATTCACATTAACAAGCAGTATAGATAGGATCCTTGTGATGGGACAACCCCTTTAAAACTAAATCTGACAATGACTCAATTGGAGTTTTCGAATTCCACCCCATTCTGAATTTTTTTTATACAACTCCCTTTTACATTGTACAGTATTAAGTTATGGCTTAATAGGAGCAAAACATGAAAATACAAAAAAGAAAAGTGTCATTGGTAGAAAAGGATTAAAGGCTACAGTACAAGTGCAAAAACACAGCACACACTATAAAAAATGTATAAAATTATAAAATATCTATTGCACCTATATCAATAACCACTACACCAAAATGGTATCTTTAAAAAATTCAACTCCTGAGATAAAAGCATGGCATCCTACAGCTAGATCAATGAAATCCTTAGAAAGCTATGGCCGCGCTGCAAGTACTATAAAAAGTTGTCACCTCGATAGCTAAAATTACTGCAGTGTGATAGGGTTACATGGTCCATAACATATCAGAATCCATCATCATTTGCTTACCTTTTACCAAAAATCTAACTGTACAAAAATCACCACAGTCCACCCTCAGCCGGGCTCCGGCCTCAACGTCTGGCTGGGCTTCTGCCTCTACGTCCGGCTGGGCTCCTGCCTCTACGTCCACCAGGTTCAGTAAGCTGCTCATCAATCAAAAAATGACTAAAAACAAGCAAGTGCGCAGCTTTAACAGTACAAGAACAATGTAGGGCGAGAACCAGCAAAACCAGTATTCAGCTGTCACAGCATGGAGTAATGTAGAAACTGAATAGGCCCACCCATTCACCCCGAGGAGTGGTTAATCTTGATCTTTGTGTCTTGATTTTTTAGAAGTACAAGTGGTCTACCATGACTCCCACCAGTAAGAAATTATACAGGGAATCTCCAATTATCTGGACACTTTGGAGCCATCTATTCCTGTTCCAACCACTGCAGGCCTTCACGGTGACCATTCAACCCAAGCCTCCCTCATTGGCCTCCTTGCTTCATCTTCCCAGTGGGATCTGAAGTCCAGTCAAGGATTTATCAAACTAATGTAACATACACTTTGTACTCAATTCTGACCAATCCAAGATGTCCTCCATCCCTTACGCACAAGAGAAGATCTGCCCTGGCCATTACATTTATGGGAGTGTAATGTCCAGATTGTATTTTCTTTCACCTCCTTCCTGACTATATTATGTGGAGGACTCAATAGAAGGATTGCACTTTCTACTATCCCCACCCTTTGTAAAATAATACAAAAAAATTCTACGAAAACAGTCTTGAGATTTTTTTTAATGCCAGAAAACTAGTCTGAGTCGGTTTGTAAATTCCCCTGCCGATGTCTATTGTTGGAGAAGAAAAATATGTGTCAACTGTGTAAAGCCCAAAATCATCAAGACCTACGTGTCACTGTAGAGATCAAGACCTAGGTATCAATTACAGATCACCTTAGGCCTTAGACTTTCCTCTCCCCAATGACAATTTATTGGTCACCTTATATTCAGTAGACCCGCAGGGCACTCCTCTCTTGTAACATTGAATCCAATTTCCCACAGTATCACTTGGGGTGAAATTTGAGAAAAGGTCATTTGTTCAACTTTCTTACGGGCTTTGTCTTTGTGACATTCACTCTGCAGCCAAAATGACGTCACCTGTATTCTATGTTTCGGTACAATTCCGGGGATACCAAATTTTGATGGTTTTATTTACATTTTAACCACTTAGCAAAAATCCAAAACTTTGCAAATTTTTTTTTTTTTAAAGCAGCTTGTCATACAAATGAATGCCAGATAAACCTGGGAGCCTTCAATAGGACCATAGCTGTCGTGGCAATGGATCACCCACTCCACATCTTGTTCCAGATGCCAGCGATCCTTGTCAAAATGGCGGCCCCATCAGTTTTGACCAAGGCACCAGGTACTGATCGCGGGCCTTAATGCCTTAAGCAGCCGCCATATTTAAATACTTCATGGTGGTCCAGAAGGTGCAGGCAACCCATGTAGAGGTGCTGTGTAAGCGGGTCCAGAGATATTGTCACGCTCCCTGGCATTAATCCTAACAAATCTACTGCTCACCGTGTACAGTGTATACATACATCCACGTTTATGATGGAACTTCCATGCCTTCAGATCTGTTCCCACTATTATTCCTTCCACTAGTAATATTATCACAGGCGGCGCGCCCATCACTCCCATCAAACCCTTGTGTTTATTCATCTGTTCCTTGAGGTTTCACTAAACCACTTCATAGAAGTAATTTACGGTTATGCATTTCGGTCAGGGAAATAACATGTATGACTATGCACTTCATAGTAAACTATTGGGTAAGACTGCCGCTAATAAACATTGGGGATTTTGGTGGACAGTAAGCTTACCTTTAGTGACCAGTGCCAGGTAGCTGCCGCCAAGATAAATAAAATTATGGGATACATCAAAAAGGGCCTGGATAACAAGAACATTGTTATGTCCTAAACAAAGCACTAGTATGGCCACATGATGTATGAGGGCTGTTCAATAAGTAGTTTACCTCGGTAGGGTCTGAGCTTGTCTGTGTAGTTTGGGACATGTCTAGACATGCAACACACACAGTAGCCGTTCAGTCTACTGTGAAAGTTGGTTGGGTCAAAGTCAATGTTTTAGAAATGCCAGAAATTTAGCCAAAAGACTTTAGACATGCTTATAGAATATCCAAGAGACTTCTGCTCTTGGGTATTGAAACATGGGTGCACCACCATGATCCTGAGATCAAACAAGAATCCATTCAATGGAAGGTCAAGGAACCACCAACTCCAAAGACATTTTATGTGCAGCATCAGCGGGAAAGGTCATGGCGAATGTTTTTGGGGTAAAGAAGGTGCTTTATGTCTAGAATTCAGGCCACACAAGACAACAATGACTGTAGACACCTAGTCTTCAACAATGAAAACATTACATGCGTCAAGAGGAACGCCAGGGAAACTTGTCGGAAGGTGTGTTGAAGCTTCACGACAATGTGCCTACTCAAAAGTCTCGCAAATCACAAGCTCACAAATCATGGAGCTGACTCATCCAACCATAGACCTGACTCCCTGCCGTTACTTTCTCTTTCGCAACCTGAACAAATTTCTGCATTGGGAAACGATTTCCTGATGATAATGTAGTCAAAGAGGTGGCAACAGTGTCAAGAAGTCTCTCTCCATCTCCAGTTACTGGAGGTGAAGTAGAAGAATTGGGTGAAAGCCAAGGGGGTTGACATCCAAAAGTAGAAAGTTCGATTTTGCTTTCATATTCGGGCAGATACTTGATAACTATATACAAGGATTTGGCTACAAATTTGGTTGTGGTGTGTAGGCAATATAGCACAAATAGAATACTCAAAGCACACCAAACTGTATGGAAAGGTGTCACAACTTTATTAGATCATATAACAAAACAAGGGGACATCCTACTGCCTGAGCCAGGTACGGCTCCCCCATCTCAGTACAGGCTCATGTACCTCCTGTTGTGGATGTTTTTCAATTTTTTTAGGACACTTGGACAAGGTCAAGAAGAGTAGATAAACATCCACACCCAGAATCCTAATTTGTTCATGAGTTGAGCTGTCCATGAAGAACATCTGTTTAAAAGTTCAGTCTCACAAGCCAACTCCAGATACTTTTTTTTAAGTTGCCCCTTTCCTCTGGATTCCTAATATTTAACTATTTTTTTGTGCTTCCTGGTTCTCTACGAAGGTCAAGACACCTTCTGTCTGAGCAGGGTGAGACACAAGAGGACAATGTGGTTGCTACATAGATGAATTGGTGCAAAAAATATATATATATTCCCTATGCTCCATTGTCCAGTTCTGGTCTCCTATGCTGGAAGCCCCTGTAACGGAAGTGAAAAGACTCACATGACCCCTGAGACAAATCATTGGCCCATGATGGGTCGGACAATTGATTCTTCTTGTGGTAGCTCTTTTGTTCCGATGATGGCTACATTCCTGGCATCTACCACTTCGTTGGAGCTAACTTTATCTGCTGTCGATACTGCTGCAACTAATTTCTACCTACTTCTGAGGCAAGAGCCTGGCCCTCTTGTCTCATCTCTGAGAACTTAAATTAGGCCTTCCTCAGGCATAGCTCTCGGGTCAAGCAGAATGTCTATCCTTTCACTTGACTACATGTGAACTTATCTTGCGCTTCTCCAATAGTTATGGAGGCCTCCTCAGGTAACAGAACCTGCTTGACTGCCGAGGCTTGTATGATGTTCGCACCCTAGTGGACCAATCCACCTAACATGTCTCTTGCCTGAAGTCCTTAGCAGGTTTTGAGATTAAGTAAATTCTGGATTTTAAGAAGGTTTATTAAATACTCTTTTAGTTTTGTAGACCAGAAGGAGTATGTTCTCGAAGAGAGAAGCTGGATTCCTAAGTCAGAAGATCAAACCTGTCTCCTGTCATAGTCTTGCTCATCACGACTGGCAATATCAGGTTGTTAGATCAATGATGGTGATGTCAGGCCTGTTTAAAGAAAAATGGACCTGTCATGTCTGCAGTCAGTTAGTAAGTATTCGATAGAATAGGTGATATCTTCATGACCACTGGGAACCCCACCAAGAACAAAGCTCTGGATCTTCCATCCTGATGAGGCGATAGGTTGATCATGTGCCTTACTGCTCCATTTATTCTACACTATCGATAGGGGTAACTTCATAACTTAGTACAACACTTTAATAACCCTTGGCTCATTTCCTAACTACACTACTGGGAATCCAACCTCAAAAGTTCATATCTCCTTGAGAGGTGTTAAAGGGTTGACATTTCTTCCACTTTGCACCCCTGCCTGGCTATTGCCAAACCAATTATGGCTTAGAGAAGTCATATCTCTGCAAAGAGACGTTACACGGACATTGTGTAATGCTTAGCTTCTCCTATAATTAAAAAAAAAAAAAGGCTGAGACCCTAACAAAATGGACGTATTAAAAATTACAAACTTTTATTGATACAAAATTTAAAAAGATTCCAATAAATCAAAATAATTGTGCACAGTCATCAAGCACTAGTAAGTCAGTAATAACAAGGCAATGTCAGCCTGGGGTAGAGCATTTATGGGTGTAGTCTCCTAGGCTCCTACTCACCCCCCTCACCAGCATACAGCTGAATTCCCAAAAATGTCAGTGGATTATACAAAGTAAAAAGCAAAGCTTTTCACAACCAGTCGACTAAAAAATTCTAAAGTAGTCATCACATAAATCATCTGTATGACAGCCACTCCTATAAAAGGGTTAAGGAGCTGGTAACCGCTGGTATGCCTGGTTGCCAAAGTAAGTAGCACTACAAGTCTCTCCCTACAAGTATTAACCCTATCTCCTCTAATAACATTAAGAAGGATCAGTAATCTCCTGACGCATTTCAATAGCCACTATCCTCTATAGCTATCTCATCAGAGGCATAACTATGCCGGAGTACATTCTCACTAAGTGCAGGATATATTATTGCAGCGCACCAGCAGATACCCTCCGGCACTAATACATGGCCGTAAGGGGCCGCGGGCAGAGTGGCCTTATAAAGCAGAGACCCCACCCCCCAAAGTGACACGCCAGCCAATCGCTGGAAAAATCAGTCCAGCTGATGACTAAGACCAACGATGAAGCAAGTCCCTACTATCCCACCACGTGTAGGTTTTTCTGTCCGCTTGAGAAATTGGACATCTTTGTGAACGGACACTTACGGACAGACACGGACTGTGAAAGAACGCACATGATGTCCCATTAAATCAATGCAAAATGTACGGACACAAGATTTTGCGCAGACATTAGCACCGGACACTAGCTGTCGGACACCGACGCTAGTGTGAACACCCCCTAATTATTAGTAGTATGAATATCTCATACTCTGAAATCATTTTGTACTTATTACTTACCTGACCATGAGTTTGTAATACCGTGATCCCACTGAACTATTCATTCATTAATGGTCCTCAAATGATGCCGATATTTCAACATGGAGGTTAACACATGCGCACTTATACCGACCATCTTTATTCCGGGCATCAACACTTCGCATGCCCAGAAAGCAATAATCGGCCACCTTAAGTAAGGGCATTTAGAGACCGATAGAAGTGTTATTGGGTTATTAGCATAGAGAATGCCCAGGGCGCAATAAAGAAGTTCTCTTAATAACTTTAGAGCAGTGGTTCTTAACCTTGTTTGAGGTATCGAACCCACCAGTTTCATATGCACATTCACCAAACCCTTCTTTAGTGATAAATCAAATATGATTTTTTTCCAACTTCAAGAGATAAGTATATGTTTTTTTACTGGTACACAAAATAAACTGTGCATAGGGCCTAGGGTTCGATCGAACCCCAGTTAAGAACCACTGCTCTAGAGGATTTATTTATATGAACTAATCTATTTGGTGTGTTTTAAAACATACTTTCTCTTTTCTGAACATGACTACTCCTGTTCAGAAAAGAGAGTGAAGACAGGAGGGGCCTTTTACGTATATGTTTTTAAGACTTGTAAGCCGATGGCTGGTCAGGTAATGGAGGGGGTGTACATCTCACGCAGACTACTAAGGTGGGTGAGATGAGAAAAGTCCAGAAAGAATGTTTCTCAGCAGATAACTATTGTCTGCTGAAGGTTGTTTCAAAGTTCTGGTTACTGGGCTGGATTTTTAGGAATGGCAGGTAGGTTGGTAGTGGGACCTGTCATTCCATCCCCTTCCAGTCCACACTTTGGGGATGTTCCGGCAGCGACTCAGCTACAGAGAGTCTGCTCATCAAGGGAAGCTTAAGAAATCAGCTCCAGCAGCAGACTTTGGGGGCAGAGCTTGGCGGGAGAGACGACAAAAAGGTCATATTTTTGGAGCTGTGTCCTGAATGATTCTACTGGCTTTTTGGATTGCTGTTATTCTAGGTGAGGTAACCTATTCTATGTTTAAAAATTAACTGACGGGTAATAATTTAAGTATTATAGGTATCACAGAAAGAGTAAATCTAAAATATAACTTTTAATGATATTTAAGATTAAAAAAAAAACAAAAAAAAAACCCAAATGTGTAATAAAAATGTGAGACAATGTGTGTGTATATATATATATATATATATATATATATATATATATATATATATATATATATATATCCAGAATGATGGTATCCGGGTGTACTGATGCACTTCTCTCACACAGTCGACAATGGTCAAAATTTAAATCACCCAATATTGGATGATATATCGTGCATGGGGAGATGGGGTGTAACCCACTAGCAAACATTTAGTATATGCTTGGCTAGAGCACCAAGACGTCCTCCCCAATATTGTCATTTCTGGGATATATGGTATAAAGCACTGCAGTCAAAATCACACATATGATATCCAATTGTACAGGGACACACTGTCTACAGTTCCCCAATCAAGCTAGCAATGCTCTGTACGGACGGTGTTGTCTGTCTATTAAACAAGCTGGACTTGTATGACTGTGTATATGGCAAAGCCTAGTGTTTGATATCTGGCATGCCCGCAGACATTACATGCTTATCTGCCCGTCTGCTTATTAAAACTATCCCTGAATTCTTCTAATAGATAAGTTGAAGAGGAACAAAAGGTGCAATAGCAAATGGTCTATGTGATGCTATTTCAGTCTATCCCCATGCACGAAAAACAACTCCTCTACGCGTTTCGCTATGCGATATACATAGCTCCTCAGGAGGATGATATATATAGAGAACCTATGATGATTGCAGTTACAACTGCACTTCCTGCACCCTTGATGGTACTAAAAAGCTCTGCCCCATCCTCCTGAGGAGCTATGTATATCGCATAGCGAAACGCGTAGAGGAGTTGTTTAGAGGAGATGCTATAGCCCTCGAGATGGCTACAGTTTGAGTCCCCCTAACACAGTGTATAGGATTTTGTAGTAAATCGGGGCCAGTTCACTCTTTATGGTGCCAGCCCTGCTAGTAAAGCCAATTTAGTAGATAGTAAATCTGCTAGTAAATGTCAGTCTTTGGCCTGGTGACAGTAGACTGTACACAAGGCTATAAAGCTTATTACAGTCACATTCTCTTCCGTTTATGGCTTTACGAGAAGAGATGACAAGATAAGGAGCATCTTATAGTCATAAAACAAAATGTGGCATTTCATAACCCACTGAAAACATAGCACCAAGCGCTAATAGCGTGATACCGTAGCAGATGTGGATACAATACCAGATTACAGTGGAATGCTCACCTTTGGTGGTTGTGACAATAGCTCACAACCACTATACAGACATGTAAATTTGGAAGGAGCCTCTGCAGATGGATGGACCTCAATAAGAGCAGCCAAGTCTATGGTACACCAAAACAGCTGATGTCGACGTTTGGAGCATCCAATGGACAGGAAAAAGGAGGCAGCTGGGGCGCTGGTACAATTCTGAAAGCTTTAATAATTACACAACGCGTTTCAGGCTCAAGTGTGTACCAGGGCGATTTCATTACAGTATAGGTCACTGTTCAAACATTTTGCAAGTGGCAGGGGCAACACGGTGGCTCAGTGGTTAGAACTGCAGCCGTGCAGAGCTGGAGTCCTGGGTTTGAATCCTGCCAGGAACAACCTCTGCAAGGAGTTTGTATGTTCTCCCCATGTTTGCATGGATTTCCTCCCATTCTACAAAGACATACTGATAGGAAAAAAAAATATCCGTACATGGGGCTCACAAAAAGGTTTTTTTTAATGTAGATTGTAAGTGGCCCCCCACCCACATAACTTAATTTTCCCTACAAACTGAGCCACAACACCAAAAAAACAAAACAATGTATATTTGCCTAACTGCGTTTCCATGGACCTTCAGGCTCAGGTTGTAACCATAGAGCTCAGTGCAGATGCACCGTTGGCCCTATGCAGGGGTGAACCTGCCCATTTCGCCGCCCGAGGCGAACGACAGAAAGCCACCCCCCTTCCCCGGAGCCGAGGGGGCGTGGCGGAGTGGATGAGGTGGGGCTAAGTGGAGGGGCGGGGCTTAGCTGCGTTCGCAGGCAGAGAGCAGGCATGGAGAGGACATGCTCTCTGCCTGAGCGTGAGGGGAGGCTTCTGGAGCAGCGCTGCTCCAGTGGCCTCGCCAATCCACTGCTCGGTGCTAAGCCAGTCCAGGACAGCTTGTCCTGGACTCGCTTAGGTAAGCAAAAATGCCGCCCTCCCTGGGGACCTGGCGGTCGCTTCAGGTTGTCTCATGGGAGGTGCGGTGCTGGCCCTATGGTTAAAGTGGCCCTGCCATGGCCATATATGCCACTTATGCTACCTGGGACGGAGATTGAATACGCTCCATTAAAGGGCAATTCAGGCCCAGTTTACATGTTGATGGGGTCCAAGATAAGCCCCGTATGTGGCAGAAAACCACTCTAACACGGAGTATCTGTATCTCCTTTTCACTGTCAATTACAAGGGCCATGTTAGGACATAGAGAATACTTCCATTGACACTCCATCCCTTGACTAAAAAGTTATTTTACTGTGGATGACGCCAGAGGAATGTCGCTATAAAGACATGAGACAGCACAATGAGGTACTGAAATGGTTTGGAGGATGGAAAGGAGGTGGATATTTTCCCTTTAAAGGTACATTTGGTATATGTACATACCAAAAAGCTTAAAGGGGTTGTCTGAGGTCAAGCTTTATATTGCCTGTCCTCAGGATAGAAGTCTATCCACAACCTCTTTAATGTTCATGGGCCCTGGTGCAGTAGCTCAGGTTGGGCCCCACCTGCTCATACTGTGGCATAGCGGTAGCAGAGTTAATGTTTATTCTAAAGACTTTCGTTTTCAATTTACTTTTGAAGGTTACAATTGTGTGGGAGAGTTTTATGAATCATGGAGTTGACGGATGGTGAGAAAGCAGTTGTTTGAAGAGTGAATCAGAGTGTAAAAGGGATCGAGAGATTGGTTCAGAAATACATGGAGGGGACAAGTTGTCTATTGGAGAATACTAGAGACGAGCGAACCTTTCAAGATTCATTTCATTTTGGGTTCAGGAGGCTCAGGTCAGAGATTTGTTTTGCGTTGAACAAGTTCGATATAAAATACACCTTAAATTGGCTTAAAAAAATTGTGTATAACACTGCCAGGACTCCTAGGAACCTATCTATAAAACATAGTGTATAACACTGTCAGGGCTCCTAGTAACCTATCTATAAAACATAGTGTATAACACTGTCACGGCTCCTAGGAACCTATCTATAAAACATAGTGTATAACACTGTCAGGACTCCTAGGAACCTATCTATAAAACATAGTGTATGACACTGTCAGGACTCCTAGTAACCTATCTATAAAACATAGTGTATGACACTGTCAGGGCTCCTAGTAACCTATCTATAAAACATAGTGTATGACACTGTCAGGGCTCCTAGGAACCTATCTATAAAACATAGTGTATGACACTGTCAGGGCTCCTAGGAACCTATCTACCGTGGTTCCCCGAAAATAAGACAGTGTCTTAAATTCTTGTCCTAAATATAGGACATGTCTTATTTTCGGGGGGATGTCTTATGGAGCGGGGGTCAACCCGCTCCATAAGACATGCAGGAGGTTGGGGGAGGGGGGAGGGCTTAGCAAGGCAGTGGGCTTAGCAAGGCTGCCAGCAGTTGCCCAGAGAGCCTCACTTTGTGGGTATTGCAGCCGGGGACAGGTTGTGGACTGTAGATTACATGTGGGGAGGTATCAGGAGTGGTGGTTGCAATGGTGGTGGTAGCAGTGATGGTGGTTGCAGTGGTGGTGGTGGTTGAAGTGGTTGTGGCTGCAGTGGTGGTGGTAGCAGTGGTGGTGTGTGCTTATCATCAGAGATAGTGATACATCGGAAAGAACCATGAATCCTACTGAGAGCCTCAAAATAAAGCTTTCTTGACAAGACTACAGAAGGTGTGAGAGGAGAGAAAGAAGCCACCAACACATGTCTTTATTGAAATGTTAAATAAAAACTGGACCTTTGCATGAGCTTCTGAAAGTCACATGTAAACGCTGATTGTCGGTATGTAAATTTTATCTTTGAATCCTGTTCTACAAGTTTCTGCCTTGAGGGCCAATTCTTTGGTCACATTATTTAGGCTCAGGCAGCAGGGTGTGTCATTGTCATCAGAATTTACATGGTGTCATTCTCATCTACCAAGTAAGGATTATTGTTCAGAAATCGATCAAAGCAAAGCCAGAGGTTCCCAAGAACAATCTGACTGCTGTAGAAGGACAATGCCAAAGGCTGAGGTGCGGAAGAGAGATCCCTGGGACATGGAACAGGCAGGTGTTGGGCACCATGAGCTTTGAGTTGAATAGGGCACAAGATGTAACACCGGGACCTCATGTCTTTGTCAAAAAACAAAAGTGTCTCTACCCCCCTTCCTCCTGGAATTCTATCCCTATGTGCCCTTTTGTACATAAATGTGCATCCTTCAGAAATGGTTTTCAATTTACTTAAGAAAGGAGCCTAGAGTTCCGAAACGTTGTAATCTGTCATCATTATTAGTTAGTCTTCAGTAGTTAATACCTTTTTAATGGCTATCAAGTTTTTGTTTTTTTTTTTTATATTTCCAAGTCCACTATGACACCTCAGGAAATGATGCCAACACCTCTGGAATGCAACTGGGACAGCAGGGGAAGCATGTCTGGGGGCATCTAACATGCCCAAGTCACAGTTTTACCCCACCATCACAGCCTATCAACTACACACTTTCTACACTCAAAAAAACCTCTATCAAAGTGGAAAAATACCTGGAAACCTTCTTTACTCCCTAATTGGATGGACAGAAACCCAAATTTTAAGCTAAAGAAACATTGCCAAGCACCCCTTTAAATCACGTTGCCCATGACAACCACAGATGGCATAGGCAATGGAAAATCCAACAGTACCCACCCTGAATTGTCATTGTGGATGTGTGTGTGTGTGTGTGTGTGATGTGGTAAGACCTTCCAAAATTCACTTTTCTGGCCCTTAACGTGAGCCCTTCCAAATTGCGTTAGAGGCCCTTAAGCTGAGCTACCAGCAGAGATTGAGGCCCTTCAGGTGACTTCAGCCTTCTACCTGCAGAGTTTTTTACCCATTGGGTGAGTTGAGCCTTGCACCAGCAGAGTGTTAGCCCCTTTAAAATTCTTAGCCCCTAAAACGGTGGTTGCAGAACCATCACTCTCATTGTCTTGGATTGATGCAGTGGATGGGACTGAGGACCCAGACATTGACCTTGATTTCGATTGGGAAATTGATAACATTTTGGCATCAAGTCCTGGGGGTAACTTTTATTTAGAGGACCGTAAAGGTGGAGAATTGGCTGCAACCACTACTAGCGGTAATGGTCCTCTAATATCGGCCTCTACATTACCTCTACAGGGTTCTAATCAGGTGTTAATAGTCCAAACAACATGCTCCAGTACTTTAGATGTAGATCAGAAACCACTTTCCCTTTTGACACCAGATTTAACCAAGCTTCACCATCATCATCCTGCTGAGATGGAGCCACTAAAGGAAACCTTGCCTTCCAAGGTGTGTCCTGGAGCTGCGACTGAGCCAAATCTAAACACAGAGTCCTTTGGAACTGAACAAAATTCACCAGCAGTGTTTTTGGCCCTTAGGGTGAGTTGAGCCTTGCACCAGCACGTGTCCCGTAACATCAGGCGGGCCCTAAGTTCTGCACTTTGCGCAAAGTTCCACTTGACCACCGAAGTGTGGACAAGTGCATGCGGCCAAGGGACGCTACATCTCAATCACGGCACACTGGCTGCATGTAGTTGAGGCTGGGACCGGGTCGCAAACTGTGGTGGCCTGCCTTGCCTCCCTGTCCAATATTCCTGGCAAGAGTGCTGAAACACCACCCTCCTCCTCCTCCGCCATTAAATCGACCCCAGCTACGAGCTGGAAACGCTGCAACACTGGTGTGGGGAGATGTCAGCAGGCCGTGCGGAAGCTCATCAGCTTGGGGGACAGAGAGCACACTGCCTCTGATGTGAGGGATGCCATCCTGGATGATATGGCAATGTGTTTTTCCCCGCTGCACCTGGGGCCAGGCATTTGTATCGTCTGTGATAATGGACCAAACCTGGTAGCGGCTCTGCAGCTTGCCAGCCTCCAACACGGTCCATGCCTGGCCCACGTTTTCAACTTATTGGTGCAACGGTTTCTAAGAACGTATCCCAATTTACACGAGCTACTGGTTAAAGTGCGGCGATTGTGCACCCACTTTGGTAAGTCTACAGTAGCTGCTGCTAGCCTCAATACCCTCCAGCAACGCCTACATCTGCCCGAAGCACCGGATGTTGTGTGAGGTCACCACACACTGAAACCCTAGATACTGTATGTTGAGCAGGGTGTGTGAGCAGCAGAGACCTTTG
This sequence comes from Leptodactylus fuscus, assembly GCF_031893055.1. Classification (NCBI taxonomy): domain Eukaryota; kingdom Metazoa; phylum Chordata; class Amphibia; order Anura; family Leptodactylidae; genus Leptodactylus; species Leptodactylus fuscus. The sequence goes on along the minus strand of NC_134266.1, from coordinate 26,261,341 downwards.
ATGGAGTTCCATCTCCAAAACCCAAGGGTTCATCAAAGTGAGCTCCCTCAGTTTCTGCACCATGAGTTTTCATGGGTGGCAGACTTATGCAAAATCCTATCCCATCCTTTCCACTGGACAAGAAACATTAGCATGCGCTCACCACAATTCCTGATATGACAGCTGCGTTAAGCAAGGTACAACGCAGACCAGGCCCGAGCACCAGGAACAGGTGTTACAATGGCTAGCGGATAATGCTTCCAGCTGCTTTTCCACCAGCCAGTCAGCCACTACCTGCAGTCGTGTTCATACCCAAGAGTCTGACCCTCCTTCCTCCCAACATGCCCAATCTTCCCAACAGAGTCATTCCATCCTTGCCCCCTCCCAGGATCTCTTTTCGGGTCCTTTTACTGTCTCTCCCTCTGTTGAACCACTTCCCGAATCCCAGGAGCTACCAGACGACTTTGTGTGTACTGATGCACAAACACTAGAGCATCCGCCATCACCTGGCAATTTTGTGGTTGTGGACCCGCAACCAGCATTTTCCATCCTCAGTGATGATGATGAGACACAGTTGCCATCAGGGCAGGCTGTTGTCATGTGCGGTTTGCAGTAAGAGGAGAGTGAGCAATTGGAAGAGGAGTTGGTGGACGACGAGACCACCGACCCTAAATGGACAGGGGTGATGTCTAGGTGTGAAAGCAGTGTAGATGTGGAGGCAAGCGCAGCAGCAAAAAAGGTGGCTAGAGGCAGAGGCATGTCCAGAGGCAGCAAGGCCAAAGATTTTCCGTGTACTATCCACTCATGCAAAACTTGCCCATGTTGTCAGACTAATTCCTCCAACAGGCTAACAACTGCCATCCAGTTGCACACTCTCCAAGGTCTGGGACACATTAATGGCACCCCTTGGCCAAACTACCGCCACTGAGTGTCACCAGGAGGGACAAGTATAGGCGCATGTTGCGGGAGTACCTGTCCGACCACAGCCCTGTCCTCTCCGATCCCTCTGCGCCCTACATTTAGTGGGTCTCCAAGTTAGATTTGTGGCTGGAACTTGCGCTCTACGTATTGGAGGTCCTTTCCTGCCTTGACGCCAGCGTGCTATCGGAAAATGTCTTCAGCACAGCCAGTGGCATCATCACGGGTAAGCACAGCTGGCTGTCAGCTGACAGTGCTGACCAGCTGACGCTGATTAAAATGAACAGAAACTGGATAGACCCATCATTTTCATGTCCAGCAGTGTCAAGCACCCTGACATGAAGTTTGATGTGTGTGCTCACCCTCTACAATTCTTCCTCCTCCTCATACTCCTCCACAATCAGCGTTGCACAATTCTGCTGCTACTAGGCTCAATTTACACCAATTCCCCCAAACTCTTCTGGTTAGAGGCTCAATCCACCCTGATTCCCCCAACTGTGCTGGTTACAAGCTCATTATGCACACACTGGCACATGGCTGACTTCATGTTAGGTTGCTTTTCAAGAGACAAAGGCATAATTCACATCATGGAGAGCAAACAATAATGGATTTTTGCAATCCTCGACCCCCGGTATAAGTTAAAAATATCATCCTTTTTTTCTGGTACAGGAGATGAAAAAAAAAAAAAATCGCACAAATGATATGTAAATATGGAGGCAGGCTAAGCAGGAAAAAAGGTGGCTTGAGGCAGAGGCATGGACAGGGGTGATGTATAGTGGGGAAAGCAGTGTAGATGTGGAGGCAAGCTAAGCAGGAAAAAAGGTGGCTACAGTTAGAGGCATGGTCAGAGGTGATGTCTAGGGGAGAAAGCAGTGTAGGTGTGGATGCAAGCGCAGCAGCAAAAAAGGTGGCTAGAGGCAGAGGCATGTCCAGAGGGGGCAAGGCCAAAGATTTTCCGTGTACTAGCCACTCGTGCAAAACTCGCCCATGTTGCCAGATTTATGCGAGATCTCTCCATGTCCTTGTGGAGTCCACCAAGAGGGTCAGCTGAGACAACGCACTCATGAGTGTTACAATCCCGCCATCATGGATAACGCATTGTACGCTGAGGAGTCGGGCATAGGAGCAGAACCTTCCAGCAGGATAGTCAGTGCACACTCCTGTCTGTTTCACAGTGTATATTGATGGGGGAAGAGGAGGATGACGAAGCAGCAGATGATCTCATTGTCACACAGGAGGCTAGCGTCACCCCCTGGCCAAACTACCGCCACTGAGGTGCATAGTGTCATCAGTTACATGACAAATTTAATACGGTTTGCACACTTTGCAAGTCTAAACTGAGTAGGGGCTCTAAAAAGAGCAACCTTACCACCTTTTGAGTGCGCTGTCATTTGGAAGGCAAGCCCTGGACACAGTGGGAGAGAGCAAACGCAGGACAATCATCGCCCGGTGTTGCCAACACTGCGTCTTCCACTGTTTACAGTGCTGGTGCTGCAGTCCAGACCACCAGCCTGGACACCTACACATGTGTCTCTGACACTCTGGGGAGTTCACCCTCATCCGCCCTTTTTGCCTGCACCATCATGCGCCTCTTCCCAGCCACTCCCCATCTCCCAGACATTTCATTGCAGGCAGAAGTACAGCCCAAGCCACCCACATGCCCAAGCCTTCAACGGCCTCATCTAAAAACTGCTGACCCTGGAGATGTTGGAGTTTATGCTTCTGGATACCCAGGCCTTCCGTCACCAGATGTCAGCTGGGGAACCTCCCTATGCTGGGCCTAGTCGTTACTACTTCTCTTGGTGTGCTGTCCCCGCCTTGTGCCTGCACGTGTCCCATAACATCAGTCAGGCCCAGAGTTCCACACTTTGCTGCAAGGTCCACTTGACCACCGATGCAAGGACAAGCGCCTGCGGTCAGCGATGCTGCTTCTCTGTAATGACAGGCCAGGTGAATGTAGTGGAGTCTGGGCCCGGGGTGGAAACTGGGGTGGCCTATCTCCTCTCCCAGCCCAAAATTCATGGCAGGGGTTCTCTGAAAGCCTACTCCTGCGCTGCAACCTCCACCCCAGCTACGAGCTGGGGAGATGTCAGCAGGCTGTGCTGAAGCTCATCAGCTTGGGGGACAGACGGCACAGTGCCTCCGAGGTGAGGGATGCCATCCTGGATGATATGGCAATATGGTTTCGCCCGCTGCACCTGGGCCCAGGCATGTTTGCATATGTGATATTGGCCGAAACCTGGTAGCAGATCTGGAGCTTGCCAGAATCAAACACGGTCCACCCATGGCCCACGTTTTCAACTTGTTGGTGCAAAAGTTCTTTGAAATCTACACCATTGTGCCTGACCAGTATGGTCAAAGTGCGGCCATTTTCGTAAGTGGAAAGTAGCCTCTGCTAGGCTGAAAACATTCAGAGCACACTAGTCTCATGTTCGTACCGTTGGCTGGCAGAGGAAGATGAAGGAGATGAAGTGGCATTTCATGTCACTGTTCCACACGAGGCTTGAGGGTGAAGTTCAGTGCATCCCATTGCTTCAGCACGGATGGTGTGAAGGGGATTGGAAAATGGAGGAAATGGAGAGTGACCCTTACAGTTGGGGGCAGCGAAGTCATGCCAAGTAACACACTGGCACACATGGCTGACTTCATGTTGGGTTGCTTTTCAAGAGACAAAGGCATAGTTCACATCATGGAGAGCAAACAATACTGGATTGACCAAAAATTGGATTAAGCTTATATAGCCTGACTGAATTGCTGTGTATCACGCTTAGCTTTTGGGGGGGTAGACGCCTATAAATTGGATTGAGCTTATATAGCGTGACTGACTTGCTGTGTATCACACTTAGCTTTTGGGTGGTACAGCATTAAAAATATGTTTGACCATACATGGCCTGACTGAATGATCAGCTGTCTCCCACTTAGCTTTGTGCGGTAGACCCTTAAAAATTGGATTCAGCGTACATAGCCTGACTGTATTTCTGTGTCTCCCACCTAGGTTTTGGGGGTACACACCGTCCATATCTGGTTTGAGCGTACATAGCTGGACTGAATTTCAGTGTCTCCCACCTAGGTTTTGGGGGTACACACCCTGGATATCTGGATTGAGTATACATAGCCAGGCGTATTTGCTCTGTATCCCTGTTTTGGGGTTACACACTGCCTGCAAAGCTGGGTTGAGCGTATCTGGCTGGACTGAATTGCTCTGTATCCCTGTTAGGTGTTTGGGGGGACACTGCCTGTAAAGCTGGGTTGAGCGTATATCGCTGGACTGAATTGCTCCGTATCCCTGATTTGGGGAGACACCCCATTGAAATCTCGACTCCTCTCCCTGCAGTATATAGCTCTGAAAAGAACTGTTGTTGTTTTTCCATTTTTCCCTGCCTACTAGATGCTATCTAGCCCTCAGCAGATCTTTCTCTCCCTATCTCTCACCGCAAATGACACGAAGATGGCGCTGGCTATTCTTATAAATGGGAGGTCACATGATTTCCGCAGCCAATGGGTTTTTTCAATTTTTTTCAATGCCTCCGATATCGTAGTTCCTGTCCCACCTCCTGTGCGCAGTTAATGGTGTAAAAAAAAGAGCCAGGGAAGGTGGGAGGGGATACGAATTTTTACTGCATATGCCGCGTGTTATTGCAAACGAATACCTCGAACGGCCTGATAGTCAATCGAATACCTATTCGATCGAACGGTGTTCGCTCATCTCTACTGACAAGGATAAAGAATGGATGCCTGAAAGCAAAGGTACCAGAGGTGTTGGCTCATGGGGTATAACTTGAAGCTCCTTGGCCCTAATGTCAGAGGGATCTTGGGGGCCGCTCATGGTTCAGGATTCAGTAGTAATTGTTACCTCTGGACCTGGTTTTAATAAATAAAAAATGGCGACATACCATTAACCACTGACAGTACAAGAGGACAGTTGCTCCTCCCTCCTCCCTCTCCCAGCACATGACAACTCTACCTCCCACCTCCTGTAAAGTATAACTCTGGAAATCGATAATCGGTCGCCCCGATTATTATTCATTTGGTATGTGGGGCTGCTTCAGTAATACTCTCAACCCTCTTGAGCTATATATAGTAGGCTTTTCAGTAGTCATGTAATATCACCTGCCACATCTGACCACCTGGCAAGCCCAGCTCTGCTACATCTGTCTCTAAGCCTATCTGATTACTGTTTTGCATCGAGCGTAGCCTTATATCAGATGTGCAAATAAGTCTGATGTTTATGATTAACCAATGACTGAAATACATCCAAGTTAATGAATCGTATCACACAAAGTTCTAGAGCGCAAATAGCAGCACCACGTAGCCAGTGCAATGATTTACCAGTGTAAATGGGGCTTTTTAATTCTTGGGTGTATTAACCCCTAGGACACTACCAATGTACTAATACTGCAGAAGCTCAGTATATGAGTGGGTGGCTTCAGGATCGGGTGTAAGCTGTAACTGACAGCTACTACCCTGCTCCAGGACCATTGGTTGAGCTGAGCTCCAATCGGGGACCATTAATTGTGGTCAGACATAACCGCAGCATCTAAGGAGTTTTGTTGCTATGCTGCCCCTCATTGCCCCAAACCCATTGGCGAGTTCCTAATTTCAGCAGTGTGGGATCTGACTAGTGACCCTGGGCTGCCAAGAGCCCACATACCTGGAAGATCCTGACAAGTTAAAACAAAATCAGCCTTGTGTCTGCCTAGACCAGTGATGGCGAACCTTTTAGAGACTGAGTGCCCAAACTGCAACCAAAAACCCACTAATTCATCACAAAGTGCCAACACGGCAATTTAACCTTAATAATGTGCGGAGCCACAATTGCACACAATTACAGACCTGCAAAATATGGTCATACGAATGGGGCTTTATAGATCCTTCTGCTCCACTGTGACCCCCACACAGTCCAATCTGCTCCACTGTGACCTCCACACAGTCCAATCTGCTCCACAGTTGCCCCCACACAGTACAATCAGCTCCAAAGTGGCCCCCACACAGTACAATCAGCTCCACAGTGGCCTCCACACAGTATAATCTGCTTCACAGTGGTCCCCACACAGTACAATTTGCTCCTTGGTGGCCCTCACACAGTATAATCTGTTCCACGGATGGGTGCCCAAAGAGAGGGCTCTGACTGCCACCTCTGGCACCCGTGCCATAGGTTCGCCATCACGGGCCTAGACTGACATCCTACAAACATTGCAATACACGTATATTGCGATATACAGTCCTATGAAAAAGTTTGGGCACCCCTATTAATCTTAATCATTTTTCGTTCTAAATATTTTGGTGTTTGCAACAGCCATTTCAGTTTGATATATCTAATAACTGATGGACACAGTAATATTTCAGGATTGAAATGAGGTTTATTGTACTAACAGAAAATGTGCAATATGCATTTAACCAAAATTTGACCGGTGCAAAAATTTTGGTACCCTTATCATTTTATTGATTTGAATTCCCCTAACTACTTTTTACTGACTTACTGAAGCACAAAATTGTTTTTGTAACCTCAGTGAGCTTTGAACTTCATAGCCAGGTGTATCCAATCATGAGAAAAGGTATTTAAGGTGGCCAATTGCAAGTTGATCTCCTATTTGAATCTCCTCTGAAGAGTGGCATCATGGGCTACTCAAAACAACTCTCAAATGATCTGAAAACAAAGATTGTTCAACATAGTTGTTCAGGGGAAGGATACAAAAAGTTATCTCAGAGATTTAACCTGTCATTTTCCACTGTGAGGAACATAGTAAGGAAATGGAAGACCACAGGGACAGTTCTTGTTAAGCCCAGAAGTGGCAGGCCAAGAAAAATATCAGAAAGGCAGAGAAGAAGAATGGTGAGAACAGTCAAGGACAATCCACAGACCACCTCCAAAGAGCTGCAGCATCATCTTGCTGCAGATGGTGTCACTGTGCATCGGTCAACAATACAGTGTACTTTGCACAAGGAGAAGCTGTATGGGAGAGTGATGAGAAAGAAGCCGTTTCTGCAAGCATGCCACAAACAGAGTCGCCTGAGGTATGCAAAAGCACATTTGGACAAGCCAGCTTCATTTTGGAAGAAGGTCTTGTGGACTGGTGAAACAAAGATTGAGTTGTTTGGTCATACAAAAAGGCGTTATGCATGGCGTCCAAAAAAACAGCATTCCAAGAAAAACACTTGCTACCCACTGTAAAATTTGGTGGAGGTTCCATCATGCTTTGGGGCTGTGTGGCCAATGCCGGCACCGGGAATCTTGTTAAAGTTGAGGGTCGCATGGATTTCACTCAGTATCAGCAGATTCTTGAGAATAATGTTCAAGAATCAGTGACGAAGTTGAAGTTACGCCGGGGATGGATATTTCAGCAAGACAATGATCCAAAACACCGCTCCAAATCAACTCAGGCATTCATGCAGAGGAACAATTACAATGTTCTGGAATGGCCATCCCAGTCCCCAGACCTGAATATCATTGAACATCTGTGGGATGATATGAAGCGGGCTGTCCATGTTCGGCGACCATCTAACTTAACTGAACTTGAATTGTTTTGTAAAGAGGAATGGTCCAAAATACCTTCATCCAGGATCCAGGAACTGATTAAAAGCTACAGGAAGCGACTAGAGGCTGTTATCTTTGCAAAAGGAGGATCTACTAAATATTAATGTTACTTTTCTGTTGAGGTGCCCATACTTTTGCACCGGTCAAATTTTGGTTTAATGCATATTGCACATTTTCTGTTAGTACAATAAACCTCATTTCAATCCTGAAATATTACTGTGTCCATCAGTTATTAGATATATCAAACTGAAATGGCTGTTATAAACACCAAAATATTTAGAACTAAAAATGATTAAGATTAATAGGGGTGCCCAAACTTTTTCATAGGACTGTATACTACTGAATCAGAGATTGCTGGCTCAGGTCCCCTAGTGGGACATCAGAAACTCTGAAATGGCATATTTCTTCAAAAATTTCACTTTTTATAGCACTCTTGGGCTCAACATGATAATACCCCTTCAGACTTTCCATTATGAGTGTAGTTTCTAAAACGGGGTCACTTTTGGGGGTTTCCATCGCATTGGTACTGTAGGGGCTCTGCAAATACAACATGGCACCCGAAAACTATTCCAGCAAAATCTGACCTTCGAAAGCCAAATAGTACTCTTTCCATTCCGAGCCCCACCATGTTCCCATGCAGTAGATTATGACCACATATGGGGTATTGCCATGTTCAGAAGAAATGGCGCAACAAATTTGTGAAGATTTTTCTCCTTTATCCTCTTGTAAAAATTAAAAATTTGGGGCTACATAATGGTTAATTGTGAAAAAAAATGATTTTTCATTTTTATGTCCCAATATTAATAAAATTTGTGAAACAGCTGTGAGGTCAAAATGCTCACTATACCCCTTAATATGTTCTGTGAGGGGTGTAGTTTCCAAAATGGAGTCACTTTTTGGGGGTTCCTCCAGTATATTGTAAACCATATAGGTGGTAAATGATGCGCCTGGCCAACCGCTTTAACCCCTTCCCGACATGCGCCGTAATAGTACGGCGCATGTCGGGTTTGTAACTATGGCGACCGCCCGGGAACCGGGCGGCCGCCATAGCCGCCGGGTGTCTACTGCTTTAAGCCGCGGTCAAAGGCGCCGGAGGCGCCATTTTCCCGGCGGCGCATGGGCGCCGCCATTTTGCCCGGGATCGCCGGCTCCTGGAGCATGCTCCAGGGCTGACATCCCGTTGCCATGACAGCCGGGAGCCTTGTACAGGCTCCCAGGCTTGTCTGCAAATTCTCTCTTTTGCAGGCTGGTCTATACAGCCTGCAAAAGAAAGGATGATTTTTTTGCAATGCATTGCAATGCATTAGCATTGTAATGCATTGCATTAGTGATCAGACCCCCTGGGGTTCAACACCCCTAGGGGGTCTAATAAATGCAAAAAAAAAAAAAAAGTTAAAAAAAAAAATACAAAAAAATATAAAAAGTATTACAAGTTCAAATCGCCCCCCTTTCCCTAGAACACATATAAAAGTAGTTAAAAACTGTGAAACATACATGTTAGGTATCCCCGCGTCCAAAATTGCCCGCTCTACAAATCTATAAAAATATTTTTCCTGTTCTGTAAACGCCGTAGCGGGAAAAATAGTCGAAAGTGCCAAACCGCTGTTTTTTCAGTTTTGATTCTGATAAAAATTTGAATAAAAAGTGATCAAAGCAATAACATTTCCCGAAAATGGTAGAACTAAAAAGTACACCCGGCCCCGTAAAAAAAGACGCCCTATGCATCCCTGTACACTTACGTATAAAAAAGTTACGGCCGTCGGAATATGGCGACTTTTAGAAAAAAAATTTTTTAACACAGTTTGGGAATTTTTTTTAGGGGTCAAAATGTAAATAAAACCATATAAATTTGGTATCCCTGGAACCGTACCGAAACACAGAATATAGGGGACAGGTCATTTTGGCTGCACAGTGAACGCCGTAAAACCAAAGCCCGTAAGAAAGTCGCAGAAATGCATTTTTTCTTCAAATCCACCCCATTCTGAATTTTTTTCTTGCTTCCCAGTACATTATATAGAATAATTAATGGTAGCATCATGAAGAAAAATTTGTCCCGCAAAAATTAAGACCTCATATGGCTCTGGGAGCAGAGAAATAAAAAAGTTATGGGGTTTAGAAGGAGGGGAGTCAAAAACGAAAATCAAAAAATGCCATCGGCGGGAAGGGGTTAATTGGTGCCATTATGAAGTATAATGTATGTTAAGGCGGTCCTTAAGTCAGACCGATAGGTATATTGGGTGGATTCCAAATTACGTCACACTCCGGAGCGTCAGTGACACAGAAACAAGTTGAATCTGAGCAAAAGCATACTTTATTGAACAAATCATCTCCTCTTATACCCAAAGAAATGGGCGTACATATGAATAAGCAATTTTAATATCCATTGACAATTTTTGCAAAAAGGTAAATTCCATCACCCCACATGAAGTAATGTTAGCTGAAATCATCGTGTTACGTGACAAGCAAAGTCCCAATGACTTGCTACTACTAATTTTATCTGAACTGTATTAATAGAAGTTTATGACTTTATTATGATCTGGTTTATTATAGGGTGCAGCATTATGTCTGCAAATATTCTGATTAATATGGACGATGGGTCAGGCTGACATGGTGAGGCATGTCACCAGCTTAAGTTATTGGAAAGAATGTATACACATATAGGGAGTGTATATAAATGTATTAATTTCCCTATCATCATGAATATCCTAACTACCATTCTCACCTAATGAGGTTGATCAAGTGCATATTAGTCACCCAACCGTGTGATATATCAAAGCTTATTCAATGTTCTATTTTTCCCAATGCCCAACAGTATTTGCTCCTAATCATATTTAATCATCCGCTTATCAATTTTATTCCAGACACTTTATTACTCTGATTCTGCTAAATGGGTCCATGGGTCACAGACAACTTAGAGAACAACAACTTAGAGAACTAGTGTTTCAGAGGAAAACTTATATTTCTAACTTAAAAGGACAGGGCAGATGAATATGCATTAACATATATGGATTTCATATTGATTCCTTATCATGTATCCCACAAAACATAAGCCCTCATATGTTTCTGTGAATGGAAAGATAAAGTTATGACTTTTGGAAGGTGGAGTGAAAAAAAATATTAAAAATGCAAAATGAGACGTAGCTGTGGCAGGAAGGGTTAATATTCATGTATCAGTAAATAGAAGGGTCTCACTTTACGACACATTTATGATGCAGAACAGAAGGAACGTGGTGCAGATTTCCTGTGCAAACAAGACCAAGTATAAAATGGTGTAAATCTCTGAACATTCCCGTGTGCCACGTATTTGTCCCCTCGATAAGTGAGAGATGATTTGTATCGGCTTATGTGGTGTCAAGGAGGGTTTTTGATGCCTGCGACAAATATTTGTTCCTTACAACCTGCGAGGTAAGTTTTATGAATGAATCTAAAACTACAAAAGGGATTCCAAGACTAAGACAATGCAAAGTTCTACAGGATTGATAAATATTTACATAATTAGTCATCACAAGGACGGCGCTAATTACACCAGGAAATATAAGATCACTATAACACTGTGTGAGCCAGATTATGTTGTAAACCAGAACCAGCATATCCCAGCCCCGTAGATAGATAGGTTACTGTCACCAGACCCAGCATATCACCCCAGCCCTGCAGATAGATAGGTTAGTGTCACCAGAACCAGCATATCACCCCAGCCCTGCAGATAGATAGGTTACTGTCACCAGACCCAGCATATCACCCCAGCCCTGCAGATAGATAGGTTACTGTCACCAGAACCAGCATATCACCCCAGCCCTGCAGATAGATAGGCTAGTGTCACCAGAACCAGCATATCACCCCAGCCCTGCAGATAGATAGGTTACTGTCACCAGACCCAGCATATCACCCCAGCCCTGCAGATAGATAGGTTAGTGTCACCAGAACCAGCATATCACCCCAGCCCTGCAGATAGATAGGTTACTGTCACCAGAACCAGCATATCACCCCAGTCCTGCAGATAGATAGGTTAGTGTCACCAGAACCAGCACATCACCCCAGCCCTGCAGATAGATAGGTTAGTGTCACCAGAACCAGTATATCACCCCAGTCCTGCAGATAGATAGGTTAGTGTCACCAGAACCAGCATATCACCCCAGCCCTGCAGATAGATAGGTTAGTGTCACCAGAACCAGCATATCACCCCAGCCCTGCAGATAGATAGGTTAGTGTCACCAGAACCAGCATATCACCCCAGCCCTGCAGATAGATAGGTTACTGTCACCAGAACCAGCATATCCCCCCAGCCCTGCAGATAGATAGGTTAGTGTCACCAGAACCAGCATATCACCCCAGCCCTGCAGATAGATAGGTTAGTGTCACCAGAACCAGCATATCACCGTAGCCCTGCAGATAGATAGGTTAGTGTCACCAGAACCAGTATATCACCCCAGTCCTGCAGATAGATAGGTTAGTGTCACCAGAAACAGTATATCACCCCAGCCCTGCAGATAGATAGGGTTAGTGTCACCAGAAACAGTATATCACCCCAGCCCTGCAGATAGATAGGGTTAGTGTCACCAGAACCAGCATATCACCCCAGCCCTGCAGATAGATAGGGTTAGTGTCACCAGAACCAGCATATCACCCCAGCCCTGCAGATAGATAGGTTAGTGTCACCAGAACCAAGCTTGTCAACTCAACCTCCCTCACATCCTCTGGGCATCTGACACCCTGGGTCAGGCATGTCAAACATGCGGCCCGCGGCCCTTTACAGGCATATCTGCGGCCCGCACAAAAGTCTCAAACTTTGTCTCTAAAGTTTAGAGACAAAGTTTGAGACTTTTGTGCGGGCCGCAGATGTACAAAACTCATGATGCTACTCGCTGTGTAGATGCGTCACATCGCGTCTACATCTGAGAGAGAGAGTGCGGCGGGGGAGTGAGGACTCTGAGTCGACGGAGAAGGTAAGTTTAATGTGTGTACACATAGAAGTGGAACGTGAAACTGGGGGCAGATGAAGGAGGGGACAGCATGACAATGGGGGCAGAGATGGAGGGACATGAATCTGGGGGCAGAGATGTGGAGAAATGAATCTGGGGGCAGAGATGGGGGGACATGAATCTGGGGGCAGAGATGGGGGGACATGAATCTGGGGGCAGGGATGGAGGGACATGAATCTGGGGGCAGAGATGGAGGGACATGAATCTGGGGGCAGGGATGGAGGGACATGAATCTGGGGGCAGAGATGGAGGGGGGACATGAATATGGGGCAGAGATGGGGGGGACATGAATCTGGGGGGCAGAGATGGAGGGGACATGAATCTGGGGGCAGATGAAGGGTGTATATGCAAACAGATAATTTTCTTTTATGAAACTAACAAAATCTTCTCAGAGAACAAGGCTGACTGATCACCACTTATCATCTTTGATCAAAGTAGGCACTGCGTTGTCATTTCAGCCTGATGTACCAACAATTGTTAACACAAAGAGGTGTCAAGCCTCAGGACAAAACACTAAAAAGATTGAAAAAAATGATAGCAAATAAATGTCTAGTTTTTAATTGCTGTATTTTTGTTAAATATATTATTTGCTGTTACATATTAATACTTCATATCTTGTTTTCATAACTGCTGTTAAAATACGTGTGTGACATTAGCTGCTGTGTGCGGCCCTCGCAACAACCTCTTGTTACTCATGTGGCCCTCGGGGTACCCTGAGTTTGACATGCTTGCCCTGGGTCACAGCTGAGGCCTGTGCCTGGGCCTCAGCAGTGACATTGGGCTACTGATGTTTCCCAGGAGGCTGGAAGAAGCCAGAAGACGACCCAGAGGGAGCACTGGACACTATCAGGAGAAGAGGGAAGGTGTGTATAATAATTTCACTTCCATTTTGCGGATGATGAACCATCATTTTTTTAAAAAAAACTTTTGGAAAATTTGGGTCAAATCTGGTTGCTGTGAACTTCTCAAGTCAGGGGTAAGTGTCTCCAGTGCAGTTTATCTTTCCGACAATACACCAAAAACCAAAAAAGATGGAAGGAGTACTCGGTATAACACTAATAGGTAAAAATATACAAATCTTTATTAATAAATAAATTATAAACAGCAATGAAGGATAAGTACCATCAGACAAGGAGATCCAGATTAAGGCAAGATGAGAAAAGTAAATATGGGTAAATACATCGATAGAAAATGTATACAGCTCCGCACATTCCAAATACAGGTAATCCAATATTTGAAAAGGAGTATTAAACTCATGTATATAGTGATGCTAAAAAAGAAACAGCGTCATATAAAGAGTCAAGGTGTCAAAAGAATTGCTATGTACACTGACATGCTTACAAAAACAAAGATGAATGCTTATGGATAGCAATGTATAACGTAGGCTCTGTAGTAGGGTAAATAGCAAAGGTTAGACGGTAGGTAACAGAAAAGTATCATAAACACAACTAATAATCCAAAGTTACCATGACACAGCAGTCAAAGGTAATAGTATGTAACTGCTATAACCTAGGAGATAGGTAACAGGTAAATATATATATTTGCCTCTATGGAAAAAGGGTACGTTTTAATGGCTAGATGGTGGGTAAGAAGTAAGTATAGCCATAGAAACAAATAGTGATAAGGAGTTACCATAACACAACAGCAAGAAGTCAAAAATGAAAAGGTAAGTATACAATGAAATTACAATAAGCTAAGTACTAAATAACAGGTGAATATGGTCATAAAGACTAACGATGATAAGAAGTTACAGAATAGGGGGCCACACAGTGGCTCAGTGGTTAGCACTGCAGCCTTGCAGCGCTGGAGTCCTGGTGTTCAAATCCCACCAAGGGCAAAAAACCATCTGCAAGGAGTTTGTATGTTCTCCCCGTGTCTGCATGGATTTCCATCCCATATTCCAAAGACATACTGATAGGGAAAAATGTACATTGTGAGCCCTATGTGGGGCTCACAATCTACATTAAAAAAAAAAAAAAAAAGAAGTTACAGAATATCAAAAGTTAACATAATGACCATGTACTGGAGTTGCAAATAGCTTGTACATATCCAGTACATAAACTACACTACAGCAAGTCAGAGACTATTCTGACAGCAAGGATGGAGTGTATAAAGTAGGGTAATGGAGCCTTGTGTTATGGTCAGCAGGGTTTATTAAAAAAAAAAAAAACTAAAATGAAAACCCTACGGAGGCCTCTGGGCCACTGACTATTAACCAACCTGGTGTGAACACAGGCTAACAGTTCCTGTCACTGCCAGCTAAAATAAAGAACCAGGTGCGCTCTGTTGCAATTCACAGAGCCCTGTGCAGTCAGAGTGCCCTGAGCGTGGTAGTTCCACCCAACCAACTACTGCCAATTCCCTGTCTGGGAATTATTGCTAGCTGCCCCTACAGAGTTGTACCACACATACAAGGCAGCATGCTGCCTGACTAACGGTGGAATTGCTAACGCTAACACACGCACACACACGTTTGGAATGAGATCATAGAGCGCTGGGCGTCCAGACCAGCCCCCTTATATAGGCAAGGGGCGGTCACCAGCAAATAGCCCAGCTGCCCAATCCGAGCGTCTATTGGTCGACTCCTATGTCGACCACGCCCAGCTGCTGCAAGGCAGATTAACCCCTGCAACCCTGGATTGTGCAGAGTAACAGGCAGCGGCGCCCATATCATGGCCGCAGTTACTGCGCAATCCTAACACCGTGCTATGATGTAAAATTACAATGACAGAGTGAACATACCCATAATGGCCAAATCGCACAAAAGACCTTGCCAGGACGGACCTTCCCCATCCCCTACGCGCATTTCGGCGCTCAATGCCTTCTTTCCTACTACAGTAAATCAGTCGCCTGCATGTTAGTGCCTTGGATTATAGGACACTTGGCATAGACGAGTGCACAAACACTGGCAGGTGCTGCGGCTCTATAATCCAGAGAAACACAAGAAGCTTATTGTACATACATTAAAGGAGTAACCCCACAAAACCACTATTTCCAACAAAGGCCCTCCACAGGAATGTGCTCCTCCTTACAATATTTCACAATGGTGTCCTGTGGAGAGCAGGAAGTGACCTGGGCACCGAGTCAACCAAAATGCATCCAATAAATATTTCCATCTACCGCCCAAATAATGAGCCACACAACATTATGTAACATCCAGGTCAGACATGGCTGACCAATTTAATTTTGGACCAAACTTGGCGAAATTGCAACAAATTTAAGCGTCATGATGTTGGCACATGCAATGTAAGCGCTGAGGCCCTATTACAGGCTTCATCGGTGCTCTGAGCCCACTCCCCCAGGAGGCCAGAAGACGCCCTGGAACGAACACCAGATACCCTGAGGGAGCCCAGGAGAGGTGATGAAAGGTCAATATGACGGTTTACTGCGTGATATCATTGGCCGACTTTGTAAGCACCAGCGTGAGCAGTGGCCCAACTGCTTTGACCATGGGTAGATAGACGCACAGTGGACATATCTTCCAACTTTCAGAAAGAAGGACAACACTTGCCATGTGCTGAGGCAAAAAAACACAGCGTTTTACAGCAGCAGCAAAGTGAGGAAGAGTTTACTTAAAGGGGTACTCCCACGTCGCATACTCACCCGTCTTCGTTCCTCTAAAATCTTCTGTCTTCCGGCTTTGTCTCGTCATTGGTGGGCAGAGTCACATATGTAAAGCCAAGCGGCGAGACGCCGCCGGCCCTGCGTGCGCGCTCATACACCAGTCTACCCTTCACAGTGCAAATACAGACCCGACACCCTGCGGGTCTGTATTAGCATTGTGAAGGCTAGACTGGTGTATGAGCTTGCACACAGGGCTGGCGGCATCTCGCCGCTTGGCTTTGCATATGTGACCCCGGAGCGGAACAGCATCGCTTCTGCCGCTGCTGTCTTCATGCAGGGCAGAAGCATAGCAATGTGCCTGTGCCGGCGTCTAACAGTCCCCAGCATCCGCCTATTACAGCAGATGCCGGGGGAGTTAGATGCCGGCACAGTTGAAGCCAGCAACATCGCTATGCTTCTGCCCTGCATGAAGACAGCAGCGGCAGAAGCGATGCTGTTATTCCGCTCCTCCGCCCCCCGCCCCGGAATAGCAGCATCGCTTCTGCCGCTGCTGTCTTCATGCATGGCAGAAGCATAGAGATGTTGCTGGCTTCACCTGTCCCCCAAAGTGTAAACTATCCCACCCCCGCAGGCTCGCTCCCGTGTACTTAGCCCCTCCTCCCTCCCCCCTGAGAGCAGGCAGACACATCACTTGACTCAGGTCAGGGCTGTGGCCACAAAAAAATGAATAAAGTGAGATAGTGGCCAAACAAAGCAGTTTTGCTGAAGCATTGTATTTAGGAAAAGTCTTACATTCACGTTTACAAGCAGTATAGATAGGATCCTTGTGATGAGACAACCCCTTTAATTTCATCCACACATTACGGGGAAAATGGAGCTGCAGAAAAGGGAAATGGGTCTCCTCGCGATTCTCTCCAGGTCCTCTTCTTGCTCCTCTTCTGTCATGCCGCTTGCGCACCCCATGTGACAACTAAGGCCTCAGCGCATGACACCGGGCGCATGACATCACCCAGAAGAGGACGCGGAGAGAGCCACGGACACCGCCAAGTGGCCTGAAAATCTGAGGGAAGGTGAGTAGAATCGTTGGTTATTTTCATAACCTCCCCTGGACCTCCACTTATTATAAGTATAACTTAACTTTTAGTTCACAGGTGACAAACCCCAAAATTTCAGGGGAATTTTAGTAATACTGTGTTGAATCCAGTTTGATATAAACCAGTTCGCCCACCTCTATCCAGGACATTCCTCCTTGGCAGGGAGGAAAGACCGGCCATCTCCTTACCCTCACTACTATGACCTGAGGTTATGAGACGTACCAGCCACCTTCTCCAGCCAAAATGGTATGGTCCACTAATCAGCTTTAATATAGCAAACAGCATACAACCCATAGTAAAGTGTAAATATACAGTTAAATACTTGCAAATTCCCCATTGGAACGCCACATGTTTACCGAGAGAAAGACAATGTGAGCACGCCCTTGATCCTAGTACATGAAGCCAAATACCCCGGATTTACCGAGACCTCAGATATAATCTGTGAGAAATGTCATAGGCCAATGCAAATACCATCATTATTTATTGAAGACTGACTGAGGGATTTGTGGTTTTGTTATATTACGTTCCACCATACATATGTAAAGTATATATTTTTGTATACTACTACTTTTTCACAACAAAAACCCTTTTTTTGACGGTGGCACTTGTTTTTTGTGGAGTGAACTGTAGTTTGTGTTGTTACCGTTATTGGGTACATTAGAATTTTTACTCCATTTTTTTTTGGCCGTGCCTGTTATATCCTGACATACATCCTATTAGGCAGTGTGTCTGCCGTCACATATAGCTAACACCTGCGACTCGTGCTATCACTGTGCTGTGCATATATGGCAGATTGTATTAGGTAGCTGCACCCCAAGGGTTAATACAGGTGTCTTCTTTGGACTTATCCAGGATCAGGGCCCAATTCTACCTCTGACCCTCTATATATTTCGCCCTGTGGTGAGGCAGAAATAATACGGCAACAACATCAGTCATTTATTCCAAAACGTTGGAAGAAGATGAGACTGGATATACAGGTTTCATGACAGGCCGTGAGACAATGAATTCATACCTACAGGTAATATGATACATATATATCCTTCCTACCAATATTATAAATGTGAAAGTTTGGATGTCTCTTATTTAATCACGCAAAAACGGCTGAACGGATTTGAATGAAATTTGGCACACAGATAGTTTGTAACCTTGATTAAAACATAGGCTACTTTTTATCCCGGTAAATGACATGGATTCACAACTGTTATGAATTTATGTTCACATACTATATTACACTGCTCTTATCTCATCTTCTGAGAAAGCCAGGGCTGTTATCTCTCTCTCTCTCTCTCTCTCTCTCTGTAAACACACAGCTAACCCTCAGTCGATTGTATACATGCATTTGCATATTACCTGATCTGCTCTAGACACTGCTGACAAACTGACATGGGCAAACACCTTTATTCCAAAATGGCAGTTTGCCAATTTTAAACATGCCTGGAAAAAGAAAATCTAATTTTTCGCAAACAATGAGAGCTATGAAGGTAGCCAGAAATAAACAGAGTTTTCCTCAAGCAGAGCTGAGGGGGATCATCGACGCCAACAACATACTCATTATATGGTGTCACAGCAAGCTGCTGAGATGCCGGAACAATCACGAGCACAGCGCGAGGAACGAGTTCAGCGGCAGGCCAGCTTGACAGCTGCTGAAACGCCAGAACAGCTGGATCATCAAGGCCAACAATGCGCTCATTATATGACGTCCCAGCAAGCTGCTAAGATGCCAGAACAATCACAGGCACAGTGCAAGAAACAAGTTCAGCGGCAGGCCAACTTGAGAGCTGCCGAAATGCCAAAGCAGGCAGATCATCAACACCAACAACCCGCTCATTATATGGCATCCTAGCCAGCTGCTAAGATGCCAAAACAATCACAGGCATGGTGTGAGGAACAAGTTCAGCAGCAGGAGAGCTTAACAGCTGCCAAAATGCCAGAGCAGGCAAACTATCGACGGTAGCAATTTGCTGAATATAGGAGGATCATCCACTCCAACGACCTGCAGACGAAGTTGCGGGCAGACACTAGTGTATATATATATATATATATATATATATATATGCTTGGTGTGGAGGTGTGCCATGTGGAAGTGTGCTAAAGCGGACTCTGCCTGTGAGGTGCTACATGCTGCTGTGAGCGAGCTGCAATCATCTCACCCCCATGCCCTACTCCTGGTGTCGGGAGATTTCAACCATGTCTCTCCAGCATCCACTCTACCAGGCTTCACACAGTACGTAACCTGCCACACAAGAGATTACAAAACGCTGGACTTGCTCTTTACCAATGTAAGGGATGCATATAACTCATCTGCCCTACCACCCCTAGGCAGATCAGATCACAACCTGGTACATCTGCGACCCACATACATTCCACTAGTGCGCAGAGAATCGGCGGTTACCCATACAGTGAAAATTTGGTCAGAGGGAAGTGTCGAGACTCTGAGGGACTGTTTTAATATAACATTATGGGAAGTGTTTGAAGACGCATTTCCAGGTGACATTGAGGGACTCGCACACTACATAACAGACTACATTAATTTCTGTGTAGACAGCACGGTATCAACTAGAAAGGTGAGGTGTTTCTCCAATAACAAACCATGGATCAACTCTGAGATTAAAGCTCTTCTCAAGGAGAAAAAGAGAATCTTTAGATCTGGTGATAAAAATGGCCTGGGGGAGGTGCAAAAATAGCTGAGACAACTGATCAGAGAGGGGAATGCCAACTACAGGCGGAAGATGGAACTACAGATGGGGGAGGGTAGAATCTCAAAAGTGTGGAACAGTCTTAAAGGGGTTGTCCCATCACAAGGATCCTATCTATACTGCTTGTTAATGTGGATGTAAGACTTTTCCTAAATACACTGCTTCAGCAAAACTGCTTTGTTTGTCCACTATCTTACTTTATTCAATTCTTTGTGGCCACAGCCCTGACTTAGCTGCTCATGAGTCAAGTGATGTATCTGCTGCTCTCAGGGGGGAGGGAGGAGGGGCTAAGTGCAGGGAGCCAGCCTGTGTATCTAGCTATTCCTGTGTCTACACCATGTGACCTAGCTTCCTGCACTCAGATAGAGGAGAGGAGCTGCTTTCATTTCTTCTGTTCTCCCAGTTATACTAGTATAATTGTGTTCATTATGGCAGAGACAGGCAGTCTCTGTATGTAACACAGAATGGAGTTGCTGCTGCTTGTACTTCATAGTCCAATGTGGGTGGGCGGAGCTACACGTGAATTTGGGGCAGAGCTAAACGGCAGGTTGCCTGTGAAACCCCGCCCACCAAATGATGCAAGAAACCAGGAAGAAAGAAGATTTTACAAGAGTGAAGACTGCTGAGTATGTGAGGTGGGAATACCCCTTTAAGGTGATTTCTGGACACAAACAAAAGGCAGCTCACCAGATAGAAGGTGACAAAGTGGCTTATCGAGCTTAATCTATTCTTCAATAGATTTGAATACAAACCAACGCTCCCTTCACCAGCATGTCAGTCAACCCCCCTCTCCTCGTACACCAAGACCCAACCCCCACCGACCTGCAGTCAACTGCAATCTGACTATCTGATCCTCAAGGAGTCTCAGGTGTGTAGGGAAATCAAGAAGATTAAAGCAGAGCAGGCCGGAGGACCTGATGGAATAAGCGCAAGAGTTCTTAAAATGTGCAGTGACCAGCTGGGTGGTATCATTACACACATGTACAATATGAGTCTAAAGCTGGGAGTTGTACCCAAACTGTGGAAGATATCTTGTGTGGTACCAGTACCAAAGAAACCCAACCCAATGTGCTACAATGACTACCGACCTGTAGCACTGACATCCCACTTGATGACTGGTCATGACACACCTACGCCCCCTAGTGAGCTCCGCTCTGGACCCCCTCCAGTTTACCTATCGGCCGGGCATTGGGGAGATGACGCAATCATCCACCTTCTTCATAGAGCTCTCTCTCACCTGGAGAAACCTGGGAACACTGTGAGGATAATGTTCTTTGACTTCTCCAGTGCTTTCAACACCATTCAGCCAGGGCTACTGAGGGAGAAGCTGAACCTTGGTGGAGTGGACCATCACCTGTCCAACTGGATCCTAGACTACCTAACAAACCGCCATCAGTATGTGAGAGCCCGGGACTGTGTGTCTGACACTGAGATCTGTAGTACGGGGGCACCACAAGGTCCAGTTCTTGCCCCATTTCTCTTCTCACTGTACACTGCTGACTTTAGACACAACTCATCCAGCTGTTACTTACAGAAGTACTCCGATGACTCTGCTATAGTAGGCCTTATCACTGATGGCGACGATAGGGAATACAGAGACTTAAACCGGGATTTTGTTGAATGGTGCCAGCGGAACCAGCTCAGGATTAATGCTGGGAAGACCAAGGAGATGGTGGTGGACTTTAGTAAAGTGGAGAAGTGCTCCGACCTCGGTGGAGATCCAAGGGACATGCATTGAGATAGTGAGGACCTATAAGTTTTTCGGTGTGGCCAGCTGGGGGAGCAGTATATTAACCAGGGACAGAAATAGACTTGACAGGCTGATCAGAAGGGCCAGCTCTGTCCTGGGGAGCCCCCTGGACCCAGTACAGGTGGTGGGTGACAGAAGGATACTGTCCGTAGTGACCTCCATGCGGGAGAACAAATCCCACCCCATGTATGGGACACTGATGGAACTTGGCAGCACTGTAAGTGACCGTCTGCTCCACCCCAAGTGTGAGAAGGAGCTATCGCAAGTCCTTCCTTCCACCCGCGACCAGGCTGTATAATCTACATCAGACCAAGCAAAGATCACTCCGCACAGAAAACTAATGATTATGAAGTCTTCCTTCTTTCTTCTTCTGTTCCTTAGCTGCTATGGACTCCTAGTATATCTTCTCTTCTCAGCTTATGTGTGTCTACATCTGTAATATATTACTGTGTATTATCCCTGTATCTGTATTACTATGCTGCTGTAACATGCTGAAATTTCCCCATTGTGGGACTGTTAAAGGATTATCTTATCTTATCTAACAGTGCTCTGAGAGATGATATAATCCTGTAGTTCACAGGACGTCTTCCACACAGGAGATAGCCATGCCTCCCAATTTTTAGATGATAGAAGGATATGTGCAGTGCACTGTGGCACATTTTCTTATGTTAAGCTATGTCTTTAATCTCCTTTCCCTCTTTGACCCTGGTCATTCCCACCCAGTCCATTTGTCCCCAATACAGTATAACACACAGTCATAAAGACTCCACAATATAATGCCTCCCTTGTGCCTTCACACAATATCATGCCTTTATAGTATCCAACACACACATTACAATGTACCGTTAGTGGTTCCCAAGCATTATCATGTGCTATATGTATGTTCCATCATACAGTAAATTGCTCCCATACGGCGCCCACACAATACAATGACAACATAGTTCCCCCACACAGTAGGATACCCCTTAGTGCACCCATATAGTATATGCTCCACTAACGCCGTCCCCACAATCCTCTAAATTCACAGTATGTCAGTTCCTTAGTGACCCCCACCGAGTATAATGCCACCTTGGTGGACTCCAACCACTATAATACCCGCTTGGTGGACCCCACACAATATAATGCCCCCTTAGTTGTCCCCACATGACATAAAGTCCCTTCTGGCGGGTCTTCTCCACTCTCTGCTGTCAGTGGCTTACAGTAGAAGGTGCAATGACGTCACTACATTGTAGATTCATCATCATCATCATCACCTCTACCTGCATCCTGGCACACAGATAATATTGAAGTCAGGACCCGCTACCCATCTCCCAGGACAGCACCCAAAATGTGTCCCATTGAATGGTTGGAAGGTGTTTAGAGTGATGTCACTGGATGGCTGATCACATGGGGCCTGGGGCAAACCACTGTCTTCTGTCTTGGTAGTGGACATGTCCGCTCTTCCTCTGATTGACGCATTGGCCAGCACTGCACCCTTAGGGTGCATTCACACTGAGTAAACGCTAGCTTATTTTGTAGAGTAAAATTACACTTGTAAATTTTGCTATCTCATTGACTTCAATGATATTTTTTTACAAGTGTAAAAATACGCCTGTAAAAAATACGCCTGTAAAAAATACGCCTGTAAAAATACGCCTGTAAAATGTCATTGAAGTCAATGGGATAGCAAAATTTACAAGTGTAATTTTACTCTACAAAATAAGCTAGCGTTTACTCAGTGTGAATTCACCCTTATTGTTGAATTTGCTCTCTATTGTATAGCCCCGGTCTCCTTTCCTTCCTATGCTGAGCCAAAAGCCATGACCGTTGAGACCAATCACTGGCCTCAATAGCCATTGGAGAGGGAGCGGTGATTTCTCTCACATATGTCAGGGATTCCTTACCAGCAACCTCTGAGGCCATTGATCGTCTCTGTTTCCCACTGGGCTAATTCATAATTCATGGACAATCCCTGCTGCCAGAATGTCAACATGTAAAGACATATAAAATTATTTGAAAACCCAAAATATTAAAAAAATTATAGTTTTTAAAACCATCACTAAAGACCAGAAAATGCATCTGTTATGGACCAGGGAGAATTGTCTGGTCATGAAGAAGTTAACAATGATGCCAGAAGATCACCCCGTATACAGAGGTGTTTTGTCATTTTGCTGCACCTATGGAGGATTAATCAATAACAGATTGGTGGGGGTGCACCAGCTGAGGCACAGAGAATGGAGCAGGAAGCAGACAGTGCCGTTCTCTGTGCAGTGGCCAAACTAGGTACTGCACATCGGTTATCCTTCTCTTGAAGGAAAGCTGATCTGATCTGCAATACCTGATCTGGCCACTACACAAAGAACGGCGCTGTCTGTTTCCTGCTCCATTTTCTGTGTATCATCTGCTGAGAACAGATCGGGACAGGTGCCAGGTGTCTGACCCCCACTGATATTGATGATCCTAAGGATGACTCCATACTGCATGGACAGTCAGCTTTTCTCAGACCCCTATTCTGTGTCCTGGACCATGTAGGCCTTGTACATAGCACTCTCTACTGTTCTCCTCACCACACTGTGAGGTAAGATTCTGCTCTGTTCAGGTGGCTTTGATTTAACACCCCTCTCGCTCTCTATCCTAAATCCATCCAGGGAACATGCCCCTACTGCCCCTCCTCAGCTACGCCTCTGTCTTATAAACAGTGGTGGTCTAGTGTAGTCAAGGAGTTAAAACTGACATCCCGTTGTCAAGGATAGTAAGGGGTTAAAGTTAATTCTCTGCTTGCCTTCACCTGTTTATCTGGTAGTGTTCTATTTCCATGCAGCGCCACCACAGGAGAAATGAAGTATTACAGAGTGTCCATTCACATCAGTGTGCTGTCTATGTAATGCAGGACTGGTCGGGTCCTCCAGAGTGAGAGACGCTCTTTATAACCTCTCAATACTCTGGCCAATAGATAAGGATCCTGAACATAGAACCCCCCAACCTCTATTAATTATAAAAGTCCAGGAATTGGAAAACTCCTGCAGAGGCCGGTGTCTGGTCTTGTGCCGTGCCCTCGTCGCAGAGAATCCTGGGCCCTATGTAACCAATAATAACAGTCAGCGGGCTCAGCGGTTGTGGATAAGGAACCAGTGACATATGTGAGTGATGACACCGGTCCCTTTGCACATGGCATAGGAAGGACACTGGAAGCAAACAACATGTGTTGGGGACAGGTATAAATTTTTTATGTTATTCCTCTACCAATTTCAGCAGAGGGTTGTCCAATTCCTGGACAACCCCTTTAGCTTAGAACTCTGTAGTATGGTTATACGGGGTGTCTCTGTTAGACAATCCCATACTTATCACTTCTCCTGGAGAGGACCTGTGTTTAAGAACCTGTAATATTGTAGTCACATGATGCGCAGGTCCTTCAGCCAGACAGATCATCTCCTGTAGTCTGCAGCACTGAGGTCGGTCCCAACAACTCTTGTACACCTGCGGGGTTGGATGGATGTCCCATCTACCAGTGGTGGGGGTTGAAAAGGGGTAATATGACTCTGACAGCGGATACGTAATAAAAGTTATTTTCTCCCTTAAAGCAGTTTCCCAAAGCTGGCAAGAATGGACAATCCCTTTAAGGCGCTCATCTCTATCATTACAACAGTTTTTATTAGCACCGGAGCCAGTGCTGAAACAAAATCTCCGAATCAGGTGACGCTGTATAAGCGAAAAAGCGGTGACTTATATCTGACCGGGATTGTTTATTTCACACAGTCTGCAAAAGTCCAGTATTAAGATGTCATCTCTGGGGGGGGGGGGGGGGGGTGTTATAGGTATTCAGAGGCCTCGGGATACAGTATACAGTTATTAACCTGTATAATACCCAACAAGATGAGCCGATAAGTGACCCGTCTACAGTAATATACCACCCTGCCCCTAGAGGCACAGAATCTGTACTGCAATTACAAAAACACCCATTATTGAAGCCCTTAAAGGGAACCTGTCACATCCAAAATGTCTACCAATCCCGTAAATATACTCTATCGGGGCCCTTCATAGGAGCAAAACATACCATTATGGCCACAAACCGAGGAAGCGACACAGAGATAATCACAGGTAAGTGCATTGGGGGCGGGGCTTGATTTGTCTACAGACAGATATAAGTGCTCCAGCTCTGTTTTAGAACCGCCCTTAATGTTGATTGACAATTAGTACGAGACTCCGTCCTACAGTTTGCTTAAAATCGGTGCAGAGAAAACTCCTGCGAGGAGGACTTTTCTCTCAACTTTTTAGCAGATAGGGTTAACGTCTTTCAAGGCCCCAAGTGGACCCAAAGAAAGGAAACCAAGACACTAGAAGGAACTTAACGTAACATAGCGTTGCCATAGGTATGCTCCTGCCTCTGCGTAGCACTATTATTGCTTTAGGAGGTGTTTTGGACCTCACAGGCTCCCTTTCAAGGCGGGGCCAAATCTAGTCTTGAGGACAGAGACAATTATTTGATTTTGACTCTTTAATTTCTAGCAGTCGTTACGATATTACTTTTAGGCCAACATAGCTGTACGAGGTCTTGTATTTTGTGGGGTGAGCTGCACTTTATTAATACGTTAGAGTTCATTTATATCAATTTTTGTTCTTGGGAGAAAAAGTAGGGAAAAAAGATCAATTTCCCCGTTTTTTTTCTTACTCCAACTATTATAAAGGATGTTATACATTTCTTGCACAGGTTCTCAGAGTCCTTACAGATTTTTGGTTGAAAGAGTTGTCAGGGCTCTTTTTTTGTGGGGTAAGTTGTAGTTTTTATTGGTACCATTTTCTGGTATGTGCAGCTTTTTTCTTACTCTGACCATTATAAAGGATGTTATACATGTATAGGTGGTTATTAATTTGGGTCTTAGGGCTATAAAGATGACCTATTGTTAAAATTGGATTTTTATGTGGGTGTGTTTTTGTTTGGGAGATAGGGTTGAGCGATTGGGATTGGAAAACATCGGATTCTGATCAGCGATCGAGTAAATTTCACGATCCAAATTCCGATCCCGATCTTTTCCGGCGGGATCGAGGTCGTTAGTTATCTCAAGATCAGCTCAACCCTGTTCATGTATATATCATTAGTAGAGTTGAGCCATCGGGAAAGATCAGATCCCAATTGGCAATCGAGCAAATTTCACAATCGCGATTGGGATCAGCTGGAAAATGATCAAAAATCGGATTTTAAAAACGATCCGCATTATAATAATTTATATAACTATAGAAAAGTCACCTAAAGGTCCAACTGGGCCCAGTTTTTGTAGTTTAGAGGTTTTTTTCACGGATATTCGCCGCAGGATGGTATATAACCTTTTGGCTCACTTTCTACGGTACCAGGTTCGTGCAGATATTACACAAGGACAGGAGAGTGTAAGAATGAACCGAAAAAATGTGACAGGCGTTTTCCGTCAGTAAGATTGTCACTTTCTCTGAGGGCACATCACAGACAGGTTACACAGCCTTCAGACTGGTTTGATGGCAGTTCATTGTTCAAAGTTTGTCACAAATATTTTACTTTTTAGATCAGAAGCTGAAGAGTGACAATTTATGTGCCCCCCTCCAGGTACAACAGATTACATCAGCCTCTACTTCCTGTCAGACAGGTATAGAGTTATGCCATAAATACCATGCACTGACCACCACCTCCAATAGCGGGAACTCACCTTGATTTCAGGAATTATTGACAAGCAACCCAAGCAAATACATAGAGCCCGAGATAGCAGGGGGGCCCCCTGCTGGCCACGCACCAACAGGCAGTTATTGATTAAATTGACCATTTCCTTCAATAGGTAACAGACAATCTTATTAATACCCCCTCCCCTCCTCGCCCCTCCTCTTCAGCCCAGACATCCTTATGGTGTCAGCATCTGGATATAACATGCGGCAGCTCCTGAAGCCTTACAGCTGATGGGACAAGTGTGGGGACCACTAAGGGGGCAGTATACTGTGTCCGGGGGCACTAAGGGGACATTATACTGTGGGTTATAATACTGTGTGTGGGGAGACTGAGGGGTTATAATACTGTGTGTGGGGAGACTGAGGGGTTATAATACTGTGTGTGGTGGGACTGGGGGGTTATAATACTATGTGTGGGGGGACTGAGGGGTTATAATACTGTGGGGGGAGACTGAGGGGTTCTAATACTGTGTGAAGAGACTGAGGGGTTATAATACTGTGTGTGGACATTAATGGGTTGGATATTGTGTGAGGTCACTAGGGGAGCATTATACTGTGTATGACAGCAGAAGGGCGGTATACTGTGCGGGACACTAAGATGGTATTATAACGTGCTTGTAGACCCTCAGAGGGCATTACTGGGGTATTATACTGTGTGGGGGGGCACTAAGGAGACTGTATATTGTGTGGAAGCATTAAGGTGGCAGTATACTGTTTGAAGGGGACAAATGGAGCAGTATACTATGTGAGGACACTAAGGTGGCAGTATACTATGTGAGGGCACTATGCGGCATTATACTATATATTATACACCCCCACCCCCCCACCCCCGCAGAGATCTATCTCCAGTTCGAGCAGCCTGATCCATCGATCAGCAAATGATTATGTCTCTACATTGATGTCGCCTTCTCACGTCAGCCAGGAATGTCTTTACTTTCTGAACTTTATATAGCTTCAGCGTTAAAGGGATTGTCCAAGACCGAAGGGTAATGGATACTGATTACCTGTGCACAAGATAATTCACCAGTATCACATTGGTTGAGGTCTGACATCCAGAACCTGCACTGATCGGCTGATTCGGCTGCTGGAAGTTGTATACAAGGTCGGAATCGGTGCTACTTCATTTCAAGTGAACGGGGGCAGTGCTGCAGACCTGGACGCTGTATACAGTGTATGGAGCTGTATACTGTAGTGGTGGCGCCTGGTACTGCAGCCCTGACTCCATTCACTTGAAAAGAAATAGCACTGCTTCCGGTGTATCCCTTATATACAGCAGCTACATCAGCTGATCAGCGCATGGTCTGGCCTGACCAATCTGAGACTGATGACCTATCTTGTGGTCTCGGGTAACCCTTACAAACGAGGCTTTTATATACTCATTCTTTCATTCATTCAAATTATGTTGGAAAACAACTTTATTTTTTATGATGTTGTTTTCCAAGGCCGAAAACAACACTATAAAAAATGTATGATCAGAGTCATTATATACCAAAAATTACATAAAATATATATTTTTTTTAAATCATTACATAAAAGAATTGAAAGAAAGATGTTTTACGGGTAAAAAGCAAAAACAACATAAATCACGTGTAAAATCGCTGTGTAGCTCAGAGACAGAAAATAGGAGAATAATCCCAGAAAAAAACGGGGGCGTTCACACTACCGTTGGTGTCCGTTATGAAGGTGTCCGTTTAAAAGAAAAAAAACGGACACCTATCATAACGGACATTAACGGACACTAACTGATGCTAACTGATGTTAATGTGTCCGTTTTTTTAACATTTAATGGATCAGTTAAAAAAAACGGACACATTAGTATCAGTTAGCATCAGTTAGTGTCCGTTTTTTTTATACTGTCCGTTTTTTTCTTCTTGCTGTTTATGCTTTCTGAGCATGTGCAGAAAATAAACGGACAGAAAATAACGGACTGTAACTGATGGCCATCAGTTACTGTCCGTTATATGTCCGTTGCCCATAGACCTCAATGTTAAATAAAAAACGGACACTTTCTGTCCGTTTTTTCAAACGGACAAAAAAATCCTGCATGTGAGATTTCTCTGTCCGCTTGAAAAAACGGACATGGTTGTTAACGGACCCTTAGGGCTCGTTCACATCTGCGTTCATCTGTCCTTATTGCAGGTTTCCGTTTCCTGCATAAAACAGATGCAGGAGACGGAAGCCTGCAGGAGACTTTCTCACCCATTCATTTGAATGGGTGAGAAAGCTGTCCGGCCGTGAGCGGCGGTGAGCGTTTTGCGCTCTCTGCCGCGAAACCGGGTTTTATAATCCGGACACAGAGTCGGACATGCACTACTCTGTGTCCGGATTAAAAAATCCGGTTTCGCGGCGGAGAGCCTAAAACGCTCACCGCCGCGCACGGCCGGACCCGGTCTATGGTTTACGTCTTCTGGCATGCAGAAGACGGAAACCATAGAACGGAGACATGAACGCAGGTGTGAACCTAGCGTCAAGGACACAAACGGACACAAACTGACAACAGATGAAATCCCATTGAAATGAATGGAAATTGTAACGGACACAGCTAGTGTCCGTTGCTAAAATCTTGAACGGACAGTAGCAACGGACACTGCAGTCGGACACCAACGGTAGTGTGAACGCCCCCTAAGTGATGAAAATCTTTAAAAAAATAAATAAATAAATAATAATCATAACAGATGGCAATGTATCCAGTAACACACACTGCTCTCTGCTGGTCACATCTACAACTACATCTTAATATGGTTCAACAATATTCGTGGCACTCGGCTCCCTCACACTAACTGTTGGCAAGTATGGCTTCCAGTCTTCTACCCCGGACATCCCGCTGATATCATCAGACCCGTCACCAGGTCACATAGGGGGATTCGATGCTATGATGTCAGGAAGACACTGGGGACACCTGGAGAAGAAGCCATGGCGGAGCCCACACTTAATATTAGCAAAACGTGAGGCTCTCCCATCACTACTGAATGCCAACGCGAGAGGTCACCTGGTGTTCCTCCCATTTTTATATGAATTTTTTTGAAAGACATATCGTAATGGCAGTATTAAGGGATCTGTCCTTAGGATAATTCCTTGATATCAGATTGGTGGGGATCCGACACTTGGCACCCCAACCGATCAGACATAGCAGGAGTGTTTGGTTGAGCACTTTACAGATATTGTCACTCACTGGCCCATATAGGGCTCAAAATCGGGATATAATGTGCGGCTACAATGGCCGGTCATCTTACTATAAACTACAGCCCCTTAAAGGGACAGTACACATAAAAATGGATCTTTATTGAGCAAAGTAAAAGAAGGTTACAAGAGTGAGGAAAGTCCAACTTACCTGAAAATGAATGAAAATGAAGAAAGACAAATGTGAATCTACTGGAAAGGAAGCAGCAAAAACACCCGAGAATATCGCCCCGCGGGGTAGAAAGGGACGACTCAGCAAAGCTTTACATGTTATAGGACTGAAGCTTCTGTATTGTAAGAAATCCAGTTACATGGTCGGGATCTCTGCTTGCTGTCAGTGAAAAGGAAGATTCTAGGCTGAACATAAATCTGCTACAATGTATCCGGTCTATACAATCCACTGTCATGTAGACAGACACCAAACTGATACATTGTAACAATCCACTAAGTCAGGCGAGAGATTTCTGCAGCTGATGTGTTACCTCACTGAGGATTGGCCAGTTTAGAGGGATTTGTAAGAAAACTTTGGTTGTGAGAAGTTTTAGTTTTATAAAGGTTTAGAGGGGCTTTCCAAGCCGAAATTAATTTTTCATACTGATGCCCTATCCACAGGGTGCAGATCCCCAATAGATCATATACTGTGGACAGGTCAAGTATGAGAAATTCATTTGGGGCTGGAAAAGCTTGAAGATGCTTCTATAATATATGCCTGCTCCAAGACCGACCACCGCCTGCGATGCTGCCAGAATATGCTGCACATAAATGACATAAATACTGGGGTAGCAGCGGTAGCAGCTGTCACAGGGCCTAGAACATTAGGGGGTCGATGGGCCCATGATTTTTTTGTTGTTGTTGTTTAATAGGCCGTTAGCTGCTGGAGTAACCCCAGCAGGTAACGGCCCTATTTATTTACTGATCCTGGCTCCTGCTCATGGCTGCCTGCACTTCCCTTCTGTGGAGGCGGCTTTGAGCAGGAACAGGGATCAGTATGTAAGGCAGCGGGCCTGTGTACCCCACTAACACCGGTATCATTAGACCCGGGGGTCTTCTCAAATCCCAGAGAATAATGATTGGAGGGCCAGGACAGGTGCGAGAACCTAAAAAACAGTGTTGATAAAAGAGTCTAGATGGATAATGTTATAACAGATGCTTCAGGTCCATTAGGCCTCAATGAACGCAATGATCTTAGTGATTTCCTTTAATATTTAATCTATATAGTGAGAGAGAGTGAAGGGTGTAGTCTGGGAAGACAGGTACATTCCAGCCAGGCACCTAAAGGGTGTATAGTAAAGATTCACACCAGGGAGGTCAGCTGACTAATCAGGCCCTAATAACAGTCTGAGTGTGAAGACTAGCAGGGTGGCACCACACAGACAGAGTTGAACTGTCCAGACCGGACCTCCAAAGCAGGTACTGTGCCACCTGTTGTTGTTGCCAAGGTGGGAGACTGGTAGCCAGTCTCCTGTACAGTCAGGGAAAAGTTTCCTTACGTTTAAGTTAGTTTGTTTTTGTTTATCCTGTGGCTTTGCAAAAGCAGTGGATGCGTTACATGTGAATAAAGCCTGAACTTGAGTGCAATCCAGTGTCTGTGTCCCTGTTTCCTGCACTGCTACAAGCATCTACCTGAGCGATTCCCCACAAAGATAATGTGGAATATTCTTATTTGTTTTTTTGTGTAATAACAGAGTCCAGATGGGTGTGTGACCTCCTTATTACCTATAAGACAGGATGGGAGACACCATACTCATCTGACAGACCGGCGTTGTAGTCTGTGCACACACAGCATTGTGCTGACGACGTCATTACGTTATTGCGTCTTCTTGGAAGAGTGTAAGAAGATGGCTGCGATAGTTGTACGACTGAGGGCCGGAGGAAGCGTGGAGACGCAAAACAGCCGTTGCCCGTACAGTTTGTGTCTATGGCATATTTTTACTGCTTGATATTTGTCCTGCAATGAACTAGTAAAAAAGAACAAGAACTTTCAGAGAAACGTGCGCGCCGCTAAGTGTTCTTCTATCCTACAGGTGTAAGATGGACTATCCTAGCGGATTTGATACAGAGCACCGCGAACACTACGAAAATCAGTGAATTACAGATTCTTCTAGCCAAAAGCTGGTGTAAATTCGGTATTGGCGCCATTGTCAAGTCATGTGGATTGGTTGTTGCGACCGCTCCTGCAAGTCGCTCCGTCTTATTTGAAAGACACAGGCTATCTTTTGGATGCTTTGCGTTCAATAAACTGGAAAGAAAGTTATCTTTTAGCATCGAGTGATGTGGAGAGTTTATATACTTGTATACCCCATGATGGGAGTGTTGAAGCCTCCGCCATATCCTCGACAGAATTTGATTGTCAGGTAAAAATGCGTTCATGTTCAATGATGGTACGTGCAGAAGTCCTGAATGGCCATGGGCACGCTGATCACTTGAACATATTCAAATATCTTTCTAGACTATAATGATCGGAGACCCAAGGGAGGATACAAACATAAAAAACAATGTTACTTACTAGAGATGAGCGAGTACTATTCGAAACGGCAGTTTCTAATAGCACGCACCCATAGCAATGAATGGAGCCGGCCGGCACGCAGATGGGGCAAGCGTCCCGCCGCTTAACCCCCTGTGTGCCGGCTGCATTCCTATGGGTGCCTGCTATTCGGAACTGCCGTTTTGAATAGTACTCGCTCATCTCTATTACTTACGTCTCCCTGACTCTGGCGCTCTCCCCACAGATCTCTTCAATGTGGGACCAGATGTCACCTGACCCAGCCTGGCTTCGCAATACATGATGATGCTGACCTGTACCACATGACATCTGTGACATCACCAAACAGGCCCGAAGCCAGCCGGAGCGCAGAAGAGGTAAATAACAGTGTTTTTTATGTTCCCTCACATCTCCTGTCCCAATGATCATTATACTGCCTGGTCTGTATAGACCCCAGTGTATAATGATAGCCGTGTTTGTGGGGTTTGCAGGCCCGCAGATTAACTTACCCATCCCCACTCCTGCTCACAGCCGCATCCACTTCCACAGAAAGGGAAGAAGAAGCGGGCCTGAGTAGGAGCGGGTATCGGTAAGTAAATAGGACCCGTTATCTGCTGTGGTTACTGCAGCAGGTAACGACCTATTAAAATAAACATCCAGGGACCGCCGGGCCCCCTAATGTCCTGGGCCCTGTGGCTACCGCTGCCACTCCGGTAGTTACGCCACTGATTTCAACAGGTATTGGTTGCTCTAGATCAGACCTGGGCAAAGTCCGGCCCCCGGGCCATATCCGGCCCTCTGACTTATTCAGTCCGGCCCGCACAGCTTTGACTAGGGAGGCGTGTCTAGTGGGCGTGTCTTAGTGCCGGCCGAAGATGGAGATGTGGAGCGTGTCATAAAGTACTGAGAGATTTAAGGTGAGCTGCAGGGGGGAGAGAGAGAGAGAGAGTGTGTGCCTGTCTATATGTGTCTGTCTGTCTATATGTGTGCCTGTCTATGTGTGTGCCTGTCTATGTGTGTGCCTGTCTATGTGTGTGCCTGTCTATGTGTGTGCCTGTCTATGTGTGTGCCTGTCTATGTGTGTGCCTGTCTATATGTGTGCCTGTCTATATGTGTGCCTGTCTATATATGTGCCTGTCTATATGTGTGTCTGTCTGTTTGTCTATATATGTGTGAGTGTGTCTATATGTGTCTGTCTATCTGTGTGTGTGTCTTAGCAACCTAGGAGCAGAGATGGAAGGGGAATGTTATAGTAGGGCAGAGATGGCAGATGGAGGGGGGGACATGAAACTGGGGGAGAGATGGAGGGGGGGGGACATGAAATGGGGAAAATAAAGGGGGATATGAAACAGAGAGAAATGGAGGAGGGGGACATGAAACTGGGGGTAGATGAAGAGGGCACTTAGACTGGGGGGACATTAAACCGTGGAGGTAGGTGGAGGGGGACCTGTCTGCCTCTAGTTGCCCCCAGTTTAATGTCACCCTCCAGCTACCCCTACGGTTTAATGTCTGCTTCCAGCTTCCCGATTTTAATATCCCCCTCTAGTTGCCCCCAGTTTCATGTCCCGCTCCAGCTGTCAATTTATTGCCCCCCTCCAACTACCCCACTGTTTAATGTCCCCCTCCAGCTGCTCCAGTTTCATGTCCCCTCTAGTTTCCCCCAGTTTATACTGAGGCACCAGGTGAGGGACTTAATACTGTGGGGCAGTTGGAGGGGACATTATAATGTGGGGACATATAATGTACGGGTGACTGTAGGAGGATTATACTGTGTGGGGGGGCATGGAAAGATGATTGGGAATGGGCGGAGTCAACATAGAAGTGGGTGGAGCTAAATTTGGCGTGGCGCGGCCCTCTAGCATAGTTTCAATTTCTTATACGGCCCCATGGGAAAATTAATTGCCCACCCCTGCTCTAGATTGATTGAACATATTCGGGAAGTACATAATAGTAACAACTACGTTTTGAGATTTTTTGGATTAGAAAGGATTAACTCATTTAAATTTGGAGGAGACAGGAATAAAATTCTATTGATAAAAGAGTCTAGATGGATAATGTTATAACAGATGCTTCATGTCCGTTAGGCCTCAATGACCGCAATGATCTTAGTGATTTCCTTTAATATTTAATTTTTTTTTATTTTTTTATTTTTTTTTTATAAATTCTTTAT
Source organism: Leptodactylus fuscus (assembly GCF_031893055.1). Lineage (NCBI taxonomy): Eukaryota > Metazoa > Chordata > Amphibia > Anura > Leptodactylidae > Leptodactylus > Leptodactylus fuscus. The sequence goes on along the minus strand of NC_134266.1, from coordinate 26,226,327 downwards.
TTATAAACACAGATACAGTAGAAACCGAGCAAACTGTAAAAAACAGGCAAACGATTGTCATAACAACAAAGGGCCCCTGGGACCCAGGAACCGAACAAGACAAGAAATGCGGAGGCGGGCCGCCACAACAATCAATGGGCGAACAAACAAGACCAAGAGAAGGGGGAGGCGGAGCAAACAGAAGGAGAGGGGGGGCGTGAAAGAAAGAAGGAAGGGAAAGGGACAAAAGGGAGAGGAAGGGAGCAGGAGGAAGGGGGGGGGGCCCAAGCCCAGGACCAGGTCTCAATCCCGTCCCAAGGTGTCTCTATAAAGTTGGGATCCCTGAAACAAGATCCACGGGGTCCAAGCCCTCAGAAAGGACTCATGTTTGTCTCGAAGAGACACCGTGAGGTCCTCCATAGATTGAATGTCCTCTACCTTACGGATCCAGTGTCGCAGAGACGGGGGGTTAGGAGACTTCCAGAGGGCCGGGATACACGCTCTGGCCGCGTTGATCAGGTGGCGAATCGCCGACCGGCGGTAGGCCCGTCGAGGAATGTTGGAGAGATGTAGAAGAAAGCAAGCTGGGGTGTTGGGAAGGGAAGACTGAAAGATTTGAGAAGTCAGACGGTGAACACCATCCCAAAAACCCCTTAAAGCCGGACAACTCCAAAAGACATGAGAGAAATGTCACCAGATGGATCTAAAGCAAAATTGAAGTCCCCTCCCACCACTAGAGTGCCTTCAGAAAAATCCGACAGCTTATCAAGGATGTGGTCAAGGGCGCCTACCTGGCCAGTATTAGGAAGGTAAAGATTAGCAAAGGTAAACAAGGTGCCAGCCAATTCCCCCTTAACAAACAAGAACCTACCAGAGTCGTCCGACATAGCAGCCCGGAATTTCCAGGCCGCGGAGCGACCGATCAGAATGCTGACTCCCCTGGACTTGGACTCAGAGAAGCAACCATGATAGACGTCCGGAAAACGAGGAGAAGAGAGAGAGGGGACAGATCCTTCCCGGAAGTGCGTTTCCTGTATAAACGCCACCGTGGACCTCTTGCTCCACAGCAAACGCAAGAGAGAGGACCGTTTTTCGGGTGTATTAAGCCCGTTAGCATTAATGGAGGAGAAGGTCAGGGAATCCATGTTCCGGGGCCTGGGACCCACCCCGGGGGGACGAGGGGGGAGAGGAAGGTGAGGAAAAACAAGAAGAAAGGGAGGGGAGAGGGAAGGTCAGGGAAGGGAAAGAGGGGGAGGGACCGAGAAAGACGAGGAGCAGGAGTGGGAGGGCAAAGACAAATAGGAGGGGGAGGAGCAAAAGCAAAATCAAGTAAGACCGACTAGGACGAAACAATATGTACTACAACAGAAGCCGAACCCAGCTAATCCAGGTACGGAAAACACAAAACAGTGGGACAAACCCACTAATGCAAGTCTCAGAGGCACACCGCGGTATGCGCTCAGAGAGCTGCCAATTACAACTAACCGGGGGAGAGGTAGATCAAGAAGAAACCCGAGCTACCCATTCCCACAGCGGCAACTCCTAACAAACAGTAAAAAAAAAAAAAAAAAAAAAAAAAAAAAGAGTGAAGGGGTCACAGCCTAGAGCTAACTTCCCAAAGGCCGTGATCTCTCTCAAACTCGGAAACCACCAGATCCCAGGGAGCCGGAACGTCCCGCATCCAAAAGAAAAACAAAGAACAAAAACGATAACAATGTGACTATCTGCGGTCCCAGGGGCAGCGCCCCCAAATAGGGGAGCCCCACCACCAGGAGCAGAGAGAGAGAGGATGCGAGGCGCCCCAACCCGCCCAGGAGACGGAGGGGGGGCGAGACTCACCGCGGGCAGGCGGCGCAGACCGAAGTCCAGAACCGCCCACACGCGGGGTACAAAACTTAGCTCTATGCAAAAGAGAGAAAATAAAGCATGAAACAAATTCAAACAGTGGAACAATACGTTTCAGAGGGAAAGCGGATTAGCGACCAGCAGGACCGACCGGCCCAGGAAAGTTCAAGTGACCGTAGGAGGCACCGATCCTTCGGGAGGAACCAAAGGGGAGTCTACAGCTCGGAACCCCTGGCGTGGCAACGGCTGGGAGGAGGGCCCGGTGACAGGCGGAGGGGCAGGGAGAGGAAATTCCAACCAGTCCGGTAGGGATAGGTCCGGGACATCCAGGAAATGGGCCAGGGCCTCCACCTGATCCGGAGAGTGGAGGGTAAAGGTGGCTCCATTGCGGCGTATTTGCAAATGAAATGGGTGACCCCAGCGATAAGTGGCGCCAGAATCCAGGATGAGGCGAAGAACGGGCTTTAGGAGGCGCCGCATAGCCAGCGTGCGGCGAGAAACGTCCGGGAGAAGAGTAATTGAACCATCCAGGAACGGGACCGGGCCATGACGCCACGCAGCTTGGAGAATGTCTTCCTTTTCTCTGTAATAGTGGATACGGCAAAGAACATCTCTGGAATCGGAGGAGGAGGCCCTCCCTGGCCCCAAGACACGATGGATCCTGTCAATATGAATGTCAGTGTCCGTCGGCTTAGACAGAACAGTGTTGAAGACGGAGATAGCGATGGAGCGGAGTTCTTTAGTAGGGACAGCATCAGGGATACCCCTCAGTTTAATGTTGTTCCGGCGTCCCCTATTTTCCTGATCATCGACCTGCAGCATTAGGTGACGGTTAAGCGACCGTTGGGTAGTTAGGGTTTGCTCCACCACAAGTAGACGCTGATCAAGGGAATCCGTGCGGAGTTGATGGGATGAGACTTGAGACGACAAAGAATGCAAGTCCGCCTTGAAGCCGGAGAGAATTTGATCCTGTCTTTCCTCAACCCTGCGGACCATTGCCTCCATGTCCATTTTAGTAGGCATAGTACGGAGCAATTCCATAATATCTGACAACTTAGGGCGTTTGGACCGACTCCGGGATGGTGAGGTACAGGAGGAAGAATCAGAAAAAACAGGAACCGTGGGGGTCCGCAGGGTAGTGGGAGTAGCAGAGAAATCCATGTCAGGATCAACCTGAGGCGTGGGCTGAAAGGGGTCGCCTCTGGCAGGTAGAGACCACTGCAGCCCTGGGGAGACAGATGAGGAAGGAGCCACGTGGGATAGGGCCCCCGGTGTCCCATAGGATGTAATGGGAACCAGAGAAGAGGACACAGCAGTGGGGGCTGGGGGGGCATCAGATACAAGTCCTTGGGAGGAAGGGACCAAAGGTATCAGCAGGGGGGGCACCCCACCCAAGTCCTGGGAGTGAGGGGGGGCTGAGTCCTGTGCAAGTCCTCCATGAGGTGGTATAGAGCAGGTAGAAACAGCCTGGAGAGGGCCAGGAGGGGAGCTGCCGGAAGAAGAGGGGGGGAGGGGGGACGCCACGAGGTCCGCTCCACCACCATACTGAAGGCCGGGTACCTGAGCAGTAGTGTGCCGGGGAGTCCCCACGTCGGGAGGGAGAAGAGCCGGTGCCGGAGGACGCAGAGAGTCGGCTGGGTCCAGGATCTGGAGCGGAGGGGACAGCTTCTGCAGCATCGCTGCCTCCGAAGTTCCGGCAGGAGCGCGCGCCGGCGCCATTTTGGAGCCGCCAGGCATGGGGGCTGAGGAGGCCGCAGACAGGAGGAATTGTGCCAGGGGAGGATCGATCCGGGCCGAGACGGTGGACTTGCGGCTCGCACGTCGCACCATACTGGAGCGGGGAGCAGGTAGGCTCTGTGACCCGAGTAATCCGGGGAAATTGCCGCTGGAGTCCGGGAGCTCTGGAGGACCACGTCTTCACGCTGCCATAGCTAGGCCACGCCCCCTTAATATTTAATCTATATAGATAATGTGGAATATTCTTATTTGTTTTTTGTGTAATAACAGAGTCCAGATGGGTGTGTGACCTCCCTATTACCTATAAGACAGGATGGGAGAAACCGTACTCATCTGACAGACCGGCGTTGAGTCTAGTCTAGTCAAGTTTGAGTCTATGGCATATTTTTGCTGCTCGATGTTTGTCCTACAATGAGCTAGCCAGTAAAAACCACATGAACCAATAAATATAACAATTAATTATAATGGATGGCTTCATCAGGTAAACAACCAAATCCATTGATCCAAAAGACTTGAGACACGGCGGTTTCCAGAGAATAAAACCATATGACTCACCATATTGTTGATATAGGGTGTGATTGAGGTATATCACTTGTAACAGTATATATATATATATATATATATATATATATATATATATATATATATACAGTCCTATGAAAAAGTTTGGGCACCCCTATTAATCTTAATCATTTTTAGTTCTAAATATTTTGGTGTTTGCAGCAGCCATTTCAGTTTGATATATCTAATAACTGATGGACACAGTAATATTTCAGGATTGAAATGAGGTTTATTGTACTAACAGAAAATGCGCAATATGCATTAAACCAAAATTTGACCGGTGCAAAAATATGGGTACCTCAACAGAAAAGTGACATTAATATTTAGTACATCCTCCTTTTGCAAAGATAACAGCCTCTAGTTGCTTCCTGTAGCTTTTAGACCACTAAAGCTGCAAAATGTTTGCCAAACATTTTGCAGCTTTCCATAATAGCGATCCCACCGGTCTGCAGGTTCGTGGAATAGACTGCATTACTCCCAATATTAGAGGTGGGGATTTTAAAAAAAGACTCGGACAGATGGAGTCACGTTGGATTTGGACCTTAGGGACACTTAGACCACAGGGACTCAATGAGACAATGAACTTTGCAGCTTTTCTTTGATTTTGTGTCCTGAACACTGCTCGTTGTGTATGTTTTTTTAACTTGTTGTTTTTCATTATTATTTACTATTTATTTATATTTTTTTATTTAGTATATGTTTGTTATGTGTTTCTTGTTGTGTCATCTTTAATATATTTTTGTTTATATTTTATGTGGGTATTGTTGGGTTTATTAATTTTTATTTCTTTTTCCTAGAAATGAATATATATTTTTCCCTGTTCTTGGGATACTAGCCGGACATGCTGATGCTGACGATGTGAAAATGGAATCAGTGACACCAGCGGTTCCATATACTGAGATTTGTGGATGAACGGACTATTTGTGTTTTCATTTGAAAACATTATTTTATTGGATGATAGTTTTTTGCATACATTGGGGTTTTTGGGATATATATTTATATTGAGCTTTTATATTTATTTGTAACTTAATAAATATTTTATAGGTTTGTTTTGATATTTTCACTTGTTTGGGGTCCCCCCTTTTTTATTTATCACAGTCCAATGATGATTTAATATATTCACTATGACACTATGTCACTTTCACTTTTCATTTACCTTGTTGTTTATATTCACAATTGTCAACACTTTATATATGCAGCTTTTGTGTAAAATTTCTTCACATTTACATATCACTAGTTTGCAATTTACCTCTTTGTCTAGTTCGCATTTCTTTTTGCACTTTTTTCATCATTTGAACCTGAGTCTTCAACATCTCCCTGGTACATGCCCAATGCATTTGTCCGGTACCACAAATTGGCTGGGATAGCGATGTGATGAGGCATCCTTATATTCCTACATTTGGTCCGCGCTGGTAGAATGTGCATATGAGTGCGCATGCTCCTGCTGGCTGGTTGCAGTCACGTGGTGGGGATGAAAGCGAGGCTTGGTTTTCTTACCACGCCTCGCTTTCGGTCTTTCACTTGCGTGGCTGTCCCAAGCATTGAACAGTGGGCATGCGCCGCAGTCAGTGTCACATGACTACCTATACCACTCGTACGTCTCTTTTCTTATCAGCACTACTCGTACCATTTTGACATGCTAATGCTGACGACGTGAAAATGGAATCAGTGACACCAGCGGTTCCATATACTGAGATTTGTGGATGCACGGACTATTTGTGTTTTCATTTGAAAACATTATTTTATTGTATGATAGTTTTTTGCATACATTGGGGTTTTTGGGATATATATTTATATTGAGCTTTTATATTTATTTATAACTTAATAAATATTTTATAGGTTTGTTTTGATATTTTCACTTGTTCGAGGTCCCCCCCCTTTTTTTTTTTTTTTTTTTTTTTTTTATTTATCACAGTCCAATGATGATTTAATATATTCACCATGACACTGTCACTTTCACTTTTCATTCACTTTGTTGTCCATATTCACAATTGTCAATTGTTGACACTTTATATATGCAGCTTTTGTGTAAAATTTCTTCACATGTATATATACAAATCACTAGTTTGTAATTTACCTCTTTGTCTAGTTCACATTTCTTTTTGCACTTTTTTCATCATTTGAACCTGAGTCTTCAACATCTCCCTAGTACATGCTCAATGCATTTGTCCGGTACCACAAATTGGCTGGGATAGCGATGACTACCTATACCACTCGTACGTCTCTTTCCTTATCGGCACTACTCGTACCATTTTGAATGGTGCACAGGTGTGCCTCATTGTATACACCATGTGTTGAGATCAGGAGTCTTTGATTGGTTGGGTTAATTATTTCTAGGATATTTAAACCCTCTATGTCCCACATAAACTCCACCCCCGGAAGAAGGCTTAGCGTGCCGAAACGTACGTTGGGCTGACAGACACTAGGTGTTCTTGCTTTACATCACAGTGATTCTATATGGGTAAGATGGCATATTTCTTCTTGATGTAGACCTATCCTTATTGTATTTTACATTATGTGTGCATTATACCTGCGGCTCTGCCTCCCTGATGACAATATGTTGTAAACATGGGTTTATCCCTGTTCCTGCTTTGGAAATACATATTATTGGTCATTTTCTGACTTTATGTGGAATTAAGGAGAGTGTTCTTTCTGCAATCAGGATATTTATGACTATATACATGCTTAGTCAATACTAGGAGAGTAGTTTAGCTGCATTCGGGTAGTGTGATTATTTAATAAATTGTTTGTGGAGATTGCATCAGGTGTAGTTCATCTTACTATATATATATATATATATGTGCAATACTATTTCACTAAGATTCATCTATGTGTACTGTTTTATACGGTGTTTTGCATCTGTCCAGTATATGTGTATTTCTCTATATTGATGTATATAATTTTAACATAGTGTTTAATAAAGGTATATATTTTTTATATTTGAACCTGTAGTTGGATATGTTGAGTGTCGATAACCATCTGGCCTGTTCCAGTTTTGTGTTTGTATATCTATGTTTGTGGTTTAAGACATGCTAGGTTTGAAGGGCTTAATGAGGGAGGGAGGTAGGATTGAATTATGATGGGTTATACCTATTCCTCCAATAGATGTGCTATACTTTTGGTATATTCATCCCGGCAAAGAGCAGGTTGCCCTCTGGAGACCGCCGTGTCTCAAGTTGTTTGGATCAATGGATTTGGTTGTTTACCTGATGAAGCCATTATAATTAATTGTTATATTTATTGGTCCATGTGGTTTTACTGGCGTGCATTAAAAATTATGTTTTAATGATTATTCTTATTTGGATTTCTAAATTATTGGTGAATAATCTTATATCCAATTACCATTTTGAAAATTTGGAATATTCCTACAACGAGCTACTAATAAAGAACAAGAAGTTTTTAGAAAACGTGAGAGCGGCTTCACTTTCTTCTATCTCACATGTTTTATAAAACACTGTTACTCACCTCTACGTTCCGGCATCTATGGACCTGTTTGGTGATGTCCCAGATGTCACTTGGGCCAGGCCAGTGTCATTATATGTGGGGACGCCGGCTTGACTCACATACAGTATGACCTTACAACAATTCACTGGTACCAGCCTAACAGGATGAGATAGCTAGGGCTTGCAGAAGGCCGGCCGTAGCCACATAGCCCATCCACAGCCCCAAAGTGTATCTAATCTGTCTCTTGTGTCATTTCTTGTTAACTAAATTTTTCCAAATGGCAGAATTTCATGAATTTCTCAGCTTGGATTGGCACATTCGGGATCTCCTGTAGATTCTGAGCACTGTAGTGCGATACTGGATGAGATTTATTGTTGGCCCCCAGCAGGTTATCCCCCAGCCACATAGCGGCTGGACGTACAGGGAGAACCTTATGCACTACAGAACCCATCATAGAGAGTAGTTGGCGCCAAAGGGGCCCACTGGTCAGGGGCACCATGTATACCATCAATCACCTGGAGCGACAGCCCTAACATCTAGTACTGGGCAGCGGGGGACAGATTCTGTGCAGGTACATAGATAGAGATGAGCGAGTAGTGAAATATTTGAAATTCGATTCGAGTAGCCACTCAATATTTGACTATTTGTTCGAATATCAAATCCCATTATAGTCTATGGGGAAAACATGCTCGTTTCAGGGAAATCAAAATTCGACCAATTGGAATCACCGAGTCTACAAAGACACCTCAGGAAATGATGCCAACACCTCTGGAATACAACTGGGACAGCAGGGGAAGAAAACCAGGGTGCATCTAAGGGCTAGTTCACACGGAGGGCGGATTTTGGCACCAGGCGTGACACGGGGAGCTGCGTCACTCTCGTGTCAAAACCCGCCTGCCATGACTGTCGCGGTCAAATAATTTCAGTACTGCTGCCCCTACCAGTACATTGAGCAAATCTGCCAGCGTTACACCTGGTATTTACAGGGAGATTATCATACACCTTCCTACTCGCAGTTTTGGGTGACTGCAATTCACAGTGTCTTAGAGCGCAAAATATCAAAAATGCGTAAGGCTGCCAATAAAGGACAGGGACGAGGCCATGGGCATCAAAATAGAGATGGGGAGGAAGCTACAGCGCATCCCGTGCCTACTCCTGAGACAGCAGACATTGTGCTTCGACACAGTCCCGGTTTGATGGCCACGTTAAGTAGGGGCAGGGTACCACACTAACCAGGCCCGAGCACCAGGAACAGGTGTTACAATGGCTGGCGGATAATGCTTCCTCCACATTGTCCACCAGCCAGTTAGCCTCTACCTCAACTCCTCCTCCAACCCAACAGTCTGGTGCTGCTTCCTCCCAAAATTCCCAATCTTCACTGAAGAAAAATCCCACCTTTCACCCCTCCCAGGAGCTGTTCCCGGGTCCCTCACTCTGTCCCACCACTTAATGAATCCCAGGAGATAACAGATGATGTTCTGTGTCCTGATGGCCAAAACCTTGAGGATTCACCATCTCCAGTGGATTTTGTAGTTGTTGACCAGCGACCCGCCCTCAGTGACGATGACGAGACCCAGTTGCCATCAGGGCACTGCACACTGCGGTCCGCTTCACAGCCTATATTGTCGGAGGAGGATGACAAAGTGGCAGATCATATCATAGTCACACAGGAGGCTAGCGGGGAAGTCACGTGCGTCCCATTGTTGCAGCGCAGATGGGGCGAAATGGAGGAGGAGGAAGAGGAGGAGACGGAGAGTGAACATTCCATAGGGTCCAGTGAAGTGATGTCAACTAACACTGTGGCACACATGGCGGAATTCATGTTGGGGTGCTTTTCAAATGACAAACACATTGTGAAAATCCTGGATAGCAACCAGTATTGGATTTTTGCAATGCTCGACCCCCTGTATAAAAATAATATTTCCAGGTTTATTCCGGTAGAGGGGAGGACCAGTCGCATTAACGATTGTCACAAGCAACTGGTGCAGAATATGATGGAGATGTTTCCGGCAGCTGTCGTTGGCGGCAGGGAGGAGAGTTCCTCCAACAGGCGACGAACTGGCATCTGGACCACAACCAACAGAGGTACACTCTCCAAGGTATGGGACACGTTAATGGCACCCCCTCGCGAAACATCCGCCAATGAGGGGCCTAGTGTCAGCAGGAGGGACAAGTATAAGCGCATGTTGAGGGAGTACCTGGCCGACCACAGCCCTGTCCTCTCCGATTCCTCTTCGCCCTACACTTACTGGGTCTCCCAGTTGGATTTGTGGACGGAACTTGCGCTGTACACATTGGAGGTCCTTTCCTGTCCTGCCACCAGCGTGCTATCCAAAAGAGTCTTCAGCGCTGCCGATGGACAGACAGTGCTTACCGGCTGACTTTCATAAAGATGAGCAGCCAATGGATAGAACCATCTTTTTCTTGTGCACCGGTGTCAAGCACCCACACATGATTTTTAATGTGTGTGCTCAAGCTCTACAATTCCTCCTCCTACTCCTCCTCCTCCTCATCAAATTCATCCACCATCAGTGTTGCACAATTCGGTAAATACTACCATCTCCATGGGCCCAAAAGACTGCTGGTTCAAGGCTCTACACCCTCCCAGGGCCAAATACACTGCTGGTGCAAGGCTCTGCTCCCTCACAGGGCCAAATACACTACTGGTGCAAGGCTCTACTCACTCCCAGGGCCCAATACACTGCTGTTTAAAGGCTCTATCTCCAAGGGCCCAAAAGACTGCTGGTTCAAAGCTCTACTCCCTCCCAGGCCCAAATACACTGTGTAATGTCTCGGTACTGCAGTCCCTTTAATAGTCCTTGCAGACCGAGATGGTATGGACATTTGCATATAAGGTAAAGAGGTTCCTCTCCCATTCCTTCTATATTAACAGTATTTCTATTTCACCAGAGCCAGCACTTAGGGGGGTCTATTAATGCGCCATCTTGTGGATGTCTTGTGAACTACATCTGCTTATACTTCCCATTGTAATCAATGTAAAGGAGTGTCCAGTATGATCAGGTGACCTTCAGGACCCATCAAGCTCTCTTGACTGGCCTGGAGGAGGAGTTACAGCCTCTCTATAGGGTGTTGGGAACCCTTTGTCTTGGCCCTTTGTGTGGAGAGGACTAGACATGTGGAGCTGAAAATGGCAGCCAAGTCTCAGAGCACTCCAAACAGAGATGGCTTTTCCTCTGTACTCAAGATCCTCCTCAGAGCGTTTTCCTCTGAAGCTCCAAGCCTGCCAGTACTAAAGTTTATGGACCTGCTTATTCATCTCATCTGGGACCTCAGACGTATCTCTCTATTCAAGTAAGTCTTTGGGACAAATCTATAAGAAACACATAGCTAGTCTGGCAGAATTTGAGGGTCTCCCGCTGTCGACAACTTATTTCCTCTCCTACATACGTGTACCCAGTTTGTTGAGGACTAACCCCCTGGATACAGGCCATATTTACAAATATATACAAGTTTAACTACCCAAGCATCTACTAATTAAACTATCCAAAGCATTCCTGCTCCAAGCTCCATCACCTGCTTAATTGGACACTACCTACATAGATCGCTGTATTGTATGTGAAGAATTACTCCATATGTACATTTGTATTACCTTGTCCTGCTAGTAAAAGAGCAACGACTACCCCCGAGACCTGGTTGTCTGTTGTCATTGTCAGGTACCACGTGGGGGTGGGTAGTCGGGGACATCAAAAAGGAGATTTTGTGCACATTTGGGACCCAGGGACCCCCTAAAAGCCAGCCACATCTGATATGTTACCCGTGATACCAGCCCTGGCCCTCCTGAGTGTTACAACTGCTGGTGCAAGGCTCTACTTACTCCCAGGGCCCAATACACTGCTGTTTCAAGGCTCTATCTCCAGGGGCCCAAAAGACTGCTGGTTCAAAGATCTACTCCCTCACAGGGCCAAATACACTATTGGTGCAAGGCTCTACTCACTCCCACGGCCAAATACACTGCTGGTGCAAGGCTCTGCTCCCTCATAGGGCCAAATACACTGCGAGTGCAAGGCTCTACTCCCTGCGCTCTACTTCATCTCCCATGTGACAGTTCAGACCGTGCACTTAACTCAGCTGCGTTTTCCGTGTAGCTGAGCTCAGCGCACGATCAGCTCTGCTTCATCTCCCATGTGGCAGTTCAGACCGTGCGCTGAGCTCTGCTACTTCTCTGTGTCGGCTCTGCTACATCTAGATCGGACCACAATGGAAACCGATCTTAGACTCTGCCTCCTCCGGCAGAACCAGCGTTGATTGGCAGAATGCTGTACTCTGTATGGCATTCGGCCAATCAACACTGGCCAATGCATTCCTATGTGAAAAAGTCAGCTCCCGTATAACGGAAGCTGACAGGGATCCCGAGCTAATAAAGTGACTGTAGGCATGTTAAATCCCCCCATGCATGCTTCCCCTGCTGTCCCAGTTGCATTCCCGGGTGTTGGCATCATTTCCTGGGGTGTCATAGTGGACTTGGTGACCCTCCTGAGTCGAAGTGTGGATCCCCAAGTCACGAGCATTTTTTCCCCATAGACTATAATGGGGTTCGATAAGCAATCGAATAGTCGAATATTGAGAGGCTATTCGAATCGAGTAACAAATTTCGAATATCTGACTGTTTGCTCACCTCTAATCATCACAAGCTAGCTGCAGTAATAGTGGAGATAGTGAAGGGTCTGTGATTCATCTCAATGCATTATACAGAGCACTCGGTGCTGAAATGCTTGCAAGTAATAGTTAGAATAGGAGAATTTAGTCAGATATAAGCAATTACAGGCAGAATAGTGATAGAAATAGATAGTGAGCATATAGCTGTGCTTCTGTGGGACGTGGAGCTATAGATATACAGTCCTAAGAGTCCTGACAGTGTCATAAAATATGTTTTTTAGATATAGTGCTGGAATTACCTGGGTATCTCCTGTATATAATTATATATGTACAGCTGGTACAAGTTATACATCTTCTTGTATACAGTGATATAGACCATGCTGGTATAACCTGGGTAACTCCTGTACATAATTATATATGTACAGTATTATCTATCTATATATCTAGTGGGGAAGTTAGCTCGGTAGCAGCAGTGGTTTGACAGGGACATAAAGTATGCAGCAAACTGGTTTATTTACAAAAAAAACTGAAAACAAATAAACCCTATGCTTCAGGCAGAAAAAATACAAGACAAAACATAGCCTCAAAGGGGGATTCCCATGTCGCATACTCAGCAGTCTTCACTGCTGTAAAATCTTCTTTCTTCCTGGTTTCTTGTGTCATTTGGTGGGCGGGGTTTCATGCAACCTGCCGTTTAGCTCCGTCCCCAAATTAGCGTGTAGCTCCGCCAAGCGCATAGCGTAATCCTATGGGGTGGCTGAAGGGCCTGTGATGTCATCAAAGGTCCTCAAACAACACTATATGCACAATACTGCCTGTCTCTGCCATAATGAACATAATTGAATTAGCTAACCTGATAAATGGGAGAACAGAAGATGAGTTCAGAAATGCAAGCAGCTCCTCTTCTCTATCTGATAGCAGGAAGCTAGGTCACATGTGTGGTGTAGACACAGGAATAGCTAGAAACACAGGCTCGCTCCCTGCACTTAGCCCCTCCTCTCTGAGAGCAAGCAGATACATTACTTGACTTTTGAGCAGATAATTCAAGGGCTGTGTCAACAATGAATTGAATAAAGTAAGATAGTGGACAAACAAAGCAGTTTTGCTGAAGCAATGTATTTAGGAAAAGTCTTACATCCAAATTAACAAGCAGTATAGATAGGATCCTTGTGGTGGGACAACCCCTTTAAGTCCAGGCAAAAACAAAATAAATACCTGCACGTCTGAGCACTAGCTACACAGTAACAAAAATACCCCACTATACGTGTGTCTTACTGTCAGCCACACGAACAAAAAACAAGTCAGTCCAATTTGGTCTCACCAGACTCAAAATGTCAGGGGGCAGCTCTCACCTCCTCTCACTTCCCAGTTCTGCCCTGGTCTGCAGGATCAGCAACCTTTTATGGGTCATTAATGAGCCCAGGATCTACACCTGGGCTGAGCCCTACTCCTGATCCACCCCGGACCACACTTAAGTCAGGAACCTGGGACAAATATACCTTGAATCCAGCACTTCGCCTGTCACCTTCTTACAAAATATATATTTATAATTATATATGATTTCAGGAGACTTTTGTCTCCAGGATGACCATTTGACTCAGTCTAGTTTCAGTTCTGTTTCAGTCTAGTCTATGGCCAGTCTAGTGTGGGTTGAAGTGAAGTGTAAGCATAAGCACTGAGACTGGACTTCAGAGGCCGGCCATGCAGCCTCGAGGAGGAGAGAATACTGCCAAAGGCTTATATAGTGACAACCTGGAGAAAAAGGAGTTCAGTTGTCAGGAGTTTGGCAGGAGGAGCAGTGAAGTACTTTGACGGGAGGAGTTGACTCAGCACCTTATCTAAAGGTAATCAGATCCCTGTCAGGACTACCCTGCACTACAGTCCCCAGTATCTACAGCTGGAAGTGGTGCATGAGAGGAGTTGGAGTTGGAATGGAGTACCCTCCTAAGACCACGGCTGGGTAGTTGGACACTGAGAACTACAACCCCCATTTTGGAAGCTGCTTGTTGTAATTCTACAGTTGCTGAGTAAAGTGTTATTCTGTTTCACTGCACTACTGTCTCCCTGAGTCGTTCCTGCTTTATGCCTCACCATCATGGCTCTTCGGAACACTGGCTCAGAGTAAAGGGGTCACCTCTCCAACTGGAAGCCCCCCAGGGAGAACTATTACTATCACCATCAAGTAGTGCTGCAGGACACCCCTCAGGGGGGTCCAGCCCATGAGCGGAGGTGGGGAGTGTGATGGTGCTCAGCCTAATTGGTGGCGCATCATTCGCCACTACTACTCCCAATCTCCAATTCCCTCCAATTTCTGGGTTGTGGCATTATTAGAGCAGTACTTACCCCTACTCCTGCCTTTATCTTCCTGCTCTACCAGTTTCAGAACCGGGTTGGGGATCTTCTTCTCGGTTCTGTGATTGGCAGAACTGGGGAGAACTGGATGTATCCCATCCTTGGCCGCAGATTATAACCACAGGGGCTGCCTGAGGCTGTGTATTTGAAGAGCCCTGCTGATTGGAGGGGTTCCAACTGCTTAGACCCCCACCGATCCCATTGATTTATCCTCATTGTAAATGCAGCTGCAATGAAGGCAGCGGAACCCATGGTGGCCCCAGACGGCCTGCAATCCCATTCACTTTTAGGGGAGTGCCCATGATAACTGAAGTACAACACTCTGCTAGCTTTGGTGCTCCCATTGAAGTGAATAGGAGTGTGGGCCATCTGGGTCCACCAGGGGCATGGCTGCATTCACAATGGGGTAAAACATCTCCATTCTCAGGATCATGAAGGTTTCAGCAGTCAGACCCCGACCGATCAGCAATATATCCAATATATCCCGTATACTATGGAAAGAGGATAAATATTTTTCACAGTATAACCCCTGCAGTAAAGCAGTTACAGGTTGTGTTACAGCTGAGCAGTAATTTGGCTCCATCTTGTGGTAACTGCAGGTCACAGTCAGATGGCAGCAGGCATCTCAGCTGTCAGGACTAGGACTTAGAGGATCCAGAGCTGCACATATTAGCAATATAGGAAGTGTTTCATTCTATCGTGTGAGTGCGGGATGAATTTGTATGTGTGTAATGTGTATAAAGATGATTTCTGTGTGTAAAGTGTTGTATTCTAATTTTTCATTTTTTTAACAGTATGGTAGCATTTTTCCTGTATAGAGTGTGAATGTATACTTCATTAGTATAATGTGGTAGTATTATTCTTGTATACAGTGTGATGGTAGGCTTCATTAGTACAGTATGGTAATGTTATTCTTGTATAGATTATGATGGTATATTTCATTAGTACAGTATGGTAGCATTACTTCTGTACAGAGTGTGAAGGTATAGTATGGTAGTATTATTCTTGCATACAGTATGATGGTAGACTTCATTAGTACAGTATGGTAGCATTATTCCCATATAGAGTGAAGGTATACTTCATAAGTATAGAATGGTAGTATTATTCTTGCATACAGTGTGATGGTAGACTTCTTTAGTACAGTATGGTAATATTATTCCTGTATAGAGTGTGACGGTATACTTCATTAGTACAGTATGGTAATGTTATTCCTGTATAGAGTGCGAAGGTATTAGTATGGCAGTATTATTTATATGTATGACCCTTCCTGTGATGATATTAGTGAGAGAAGGCTGATACAGGGCAGGGTTAGGTTAATGGAGAGAAATGAAGGTGAGTGGTCACGGAAAGAAGGAGTGCAGTCTCCCAGCAGCACAGAGCATTTCAGGAGACAACTCTGCTGATCTTGCCAGAAGCAGTCCACTTGTATAGACTAAGAAGTGTCAAGATGTTCTTGGAGAAAGCACAAAAATAATAAAAAAAAATACAAATTTACCAAATTTCCTTAAAAAGAAACACGTTTCATTTCTAACTTTATTACAAATCACATCCCCGATCCCCAGTGTGTAAGAAATCCTGAGGATATCCAGTGCAAAGTTCACCACCGCAAATGACTTGAACCCATGGGAAAACCGCTGGTGGAAATAAGATTAAGGTGCCAGGAAGGGGCGGAGCCGGTCGTCGTCCTAATGGAGAGGCGTTGTGTCAGATTCCGGAAAATTCTTGTAGGAACAAATCGCAGATCAGTGGCCGAGTGCAGTTCATTTGTGTGATATGTATTTTTGGTGGCCTAAGGGGAAAAAAATGTGATTATTTGTTAAATTGTGATAAAGCGGGTGTCAATGGTAGATGGTCTAAGGGTGAGACCGCGCCATGTTTTTGTTGCATCCCTACTGCTTGATGGTCAGGGATATGTGAACCTTGGCAACAAGTTAGGCAGGCCCTTTAAGGCAAGGCGTCCTGCTCTCCATCATGTATATAAATATAAGTATATTATACATATCAGAGAAAATACTGCCATATAGTGTGAAATAATACCTATATACAATGCCCACTCAATACCGCCATTCAGTGCCTAAAAATTACTAACCATATAATGCTTAAAGGAGTTGTCCAGGATATTTTATCATTACAGGAGGCCGGGGAAGGTGAAAAAAAGACCAAAAAAAAATACACACCTGCGGTCCAATCCCTGCTACACACGTCACATTTGATGTCTGCGAGTGACGTCCTGTGTCCTTTCCTTAGGCCGCTGATTGTCCTCAGCAGTCACATGCGGCAGGGACTTTCACCGGAAAAATCCCTGGGTGCTGCAGTGACCAGATAGCGGCCTGGGACACCGGGGACAGGTCAGTATGGGTTTTTTTTTAAATTTTTCTCCTGTGGCCTCCCGCCACAATAATAAAATATTCTAGACAATCCCTTTAAATAATAAATGCGCACAGTATCCCATAATAATGGAATTTTTTTTTTTACAAGTCAGATTTTTTTGTGCAAAAATTACAACATTTCAACTTTTGCTCCCCGCACATTAGTTTCCTGAGGTCAGGCCATTGGACCACATCAGACTTCTCATCAGCGACACCATCATAGACCCCAGGGGATAGGCCTACTTTATGATGAGGGGGCATTTTGTGATAAAGGATTATCAAGACTAGGGTGGAAGTGCCAGTCTTGATAAATGAGCCCTACTGTGCCCACATGGCAATACCATCTATTGCCCAAACGACACCGCCATTCAAACCTCTGATGACCTAACCTTGTTTTTGGTAAAAAATTGTTCCAAGAAAATTTTTTGTCCGGGGGTTCCCAACTGCAGCGTCTGGGATACACTGACAGAGAACAATGCATGATGTAGGTAAGTGATGACGAAGGACTCCAGGCAATACCTGAATAATAGACGAGAGATAGTGCTGTGATCTCTAGGATTCTTCTTCCTCTCCTTCCTCTTCCTCTCCTTCCTCTTCCTCACCTTCTTGTTCGTCATCTGCTTCTGCTTCTGCTTCCTCCTGGAAGAAGAGAGAAATTTATCAGCAATCGTACACGGCCTAGAAGGTGAACCTAAGACTACGGCCAGATTGGATCGGTTGATAGTGGGACATATACCCTGGGTGTCGGGTGTTATGGGTGGTACCAACAAACTATGTTCAGGGGGTATTTGTATACAGGGCTTAGGGGTAAACAGAATCCCAGATACGGGCCCAGATACGATTGTCTAAGACAAGGACCTGTTGGTCTCAGTAGCTTATAAAGGTCAGGCCAAACACTAGTACTGACCGATGTAGCCAAAGCCAACTTGACTGGCGTGGCACATTATAGAGGTATACATAGTATGTATGTCAGTCATGTATATAGAGTCTTATATGTAGCTCAGTCTGACCTTGGGGTGAATTTGCTGGGATGTTGGGTTTCTTATGACTGTATATATTGTACTATTGTGGCTGCGTCTGAATTCTGGCCTAAATGTGATGTGGAGCATTGTGTGGAGAAAACGGTAGACTAGTGCTGTACAGCATTGTCCGGTCACTACAAGACTTTCTCCAGGCAATGTTAGCATTTCCTATCTTCAAGGGGTTGTCCAAGAAATTTTTTTATGTCCTATCCATAGGACAGGCCATTAAATATCTGACTGGTGGGAGGCCAACAGATAGCCCCTGCACAGATCAGCTATTTCTAACATCCATTATATACACTATTAGAGATGAGCGAATAGTGAAATATTCAAAAATTCGAAATTCGAGTAGAGGAGTAGACCTCAATACTCGACTATTCTATCAAATATCGAATCCCATTATAGTCTATGGGAAAAATATGCTCATTTCAGGGAAACCAAAATTCAACCAATTGGAGTCACCAAGTCCACAATGACACCCCAGGAAATGATGCCAACACCTCTGCAATGCAACTGGGACAGCAGGGGAAGCATGCCTGGGGGCATCTAACATGCTCAAGTCCCAGGATTATTATTGCTGCTGCTGCTGCTGCTGATTTAGCCAGCCAATGACTGTATACATTTTTTGTTCCAATTCCTATGTTGTCCTAGTTCCTGTCCCACCTCCCCTGCATAGTTATTGGTGTAAAAAAAAAAGCGCCAGGGAAGGTGGGAGGGGAATCACATTTTTATTGCGTTTACCACATGGTATTCGACCGAGTATGAGTATTTCGAATACTGTAATATTCGATCAAATACCTACTCGATCATCTCTGTACACTATATTGTGGTCAGGCATCATCACTGCAGTACCGGCTCCTGACCACTATACAGGGACACCTACCTTCTTCTGGCTCCGTGCTATGGATAGTATAGGAGTTGGACCCTGTAACACCTGATCCATGCAGGGGACCACTTGTCAGCCCCTTCCAATCAGATAGTTATGGCCTATCCTAATGGTAGAAGTCCTGGTCAGCCCCTATATCTCGTATACCTCTCCTCCTCTTACTGGTCCTGTCTCACCTCCTCAGCCGCTTCTGCTGCTTCTTCTTCTTCTGCTGCAGCTTCTGGCTCTTCCTGAAGAAATGATAAAAGAAGGTGAAAAGGTAAAGTAACCCCAGTAATAGTAAGATGTGTATATAAGGAGTGGTATATAAGTCAGAGTGTGGTATTACAGCTAAGCCCCATTCACTGCAATGCAGCTGAACTGCAATACCAGATACAACCTATGGACAGGTGTGGCGCTGCTTCTGGCAGCCATAGTTTTCCAATTATTTTCTTTTATAGCAACCCTTCAGTATTTTTTTTAGCCTAAGCTTAGCTATGCTGTCACTCATGTCTAGTACCTGTACCTACATCTAGTTCCTATATCCATCTATATTGTGTGTACCTATGTCTATTACGTGTACCTATATCTAGTACCAGTACCCATGTCTATGACTTATATACATGTCTAGTACCTGGGATCATATCTATTATCCATATCCATATCTATTATCTGCAGTCATGTCTATTGCCTGTACCAATATCTAATAACTGTACCTATGTCTATTACCTATATCCATGTCTAGTACATGTGCCCATATCTAGTACCTGTGCTGATATCTAGTACCTGTACCCATGTCTATTATCTATAGCCATATCTAGGAACTGTACTTGTACCCATGTCTAACTTATATCCATGCCTAGTAACTGTAACAATATCTAGTACCTATACCAATATCTATTACCTGTACCATGTCCATTACCTACATCCATGTCTATTACCTGTACCTACCCCCAGCGCCGCACCTCTAATGAGGTGAGGTGAGGCGACCGCCTTGGACGGCCCTCCGGAGGGGGGCGGCAGCCCAGGCGTTTTTTATTTTTTTTTTTTTCCTATGCTAATGCCGGAGAGTGGCCGCTCTTAAAACAACCCAAGCGGCCCCTCTCCTATGCTGACCTCTGCGTCTAAGCGCAGGCGGCGTCATTACGTCGCCTACGCTGATACACAGACGTCTTACTGTGCCGGGACAAGAAGAGGACGCGGCGGGAGCAGCAGTGAGATTGGTAAGTATAAGAACTTTATGTTTGTTTGTTTTATAATAGGCCACTATCTGCTGGAGTATTCCCGCTTCACCTTATACTATAGGCCGCGGAGGGCGGTAGTGAATAGGCTCGGGCCAGGTTCCGATCCCACTACCGCTATTATTATACTTGGGGGTCTGAAAAGATATAATAATCGGAGCCCCAGGGGAGGTGAGAGAACATAATAAACACTGTTACTCACCTCTACGGGATCCGGTGTTACTCCTAGAAGGCTTCGGGCCTATATGGTAATGCCCAAATGTTACGTGGTCTGGGATATTACCATATAGGCCAAAGCCTGTGCTAGCAGTTATAGCCTGTTACTGCTAGCACAGGCTTTGGGCCTGTATAGTACTGCTAGCACAGGCTTTCGGCCTATATGGTAATATCCCAGACCACGTGACGTCTGACACATTACCATACAGGCCCAAAGCCTACTAAGATCAACATCGGATCCCGGAGAGGTGAGTAACAGTGTTTATTATGTTCCCTCACCTCCCCTGGGGCTCCGATTATTATACTTGGGTTCTTAAAAGATCCCTGAGTATAATAATAGTTCATGGGTGTGCAACTGTGGGACATAATAAAGCTTGAAGGATCCACTGTGGCCCCTGTAACCTCTATTATGCCCCACAGCGCCCCCCGCTGTGGGATATATAGGGGTTGGATGCGTGGAGAAGTGAGGAGTCAAAGATGTCTGTGTTTCAAACTTTACAGAGTCAAGTCACAGCTGGAAGAAGTGGTCATGGCGGCCCAACGGGAAGAGACGGGAAATGTCGGAAGACGTCTCCTGTGAGTATTGCTGCACAAAATCTTACCGCTAACATCCCCCCCCCCCCCCCCCGCTCTGTCTGAGGAAGACGATCGAAAGATGAACCCCCCCCCCCAACTTAATACCGGGGGGGGGGGGGGGGTGTCCTTTGATCATCCGCCTCAGGCAGCAGAGAGGCTAGGTTCACCACTGCCTACCTCTAGTACCAGTACCCATGTTTATTACCTACATCTATGTCTGGTACCTGTAACCTATATCTAGTACCTGAAAAATCAGAAAATTGTTCTCATCTCTAAGACCACTCTTGGTATGGACAGGGGCTCCTCCACCCCCTTCGCTCTGCCATTATATAGGAAGCCTCTACTTAGCTAATTCTCATTGGAGGAGTCCACATGATTTATGGAGACTTACTTGCTCCATGGGAAAGACGTATGTAAATTGCTTTCCTCCAGAAGGAATAACAATTGCATTTCTCAAGACATTCCCAGTGTACTCTGCAGTTGTACATCAAGGACCCTGAAGGCAATGTGAGAGTTCGCTCAGTCTCACCAGTAATGGCAAATGCCTTTTATTCGCTGCACTGTATGATTCTGTATCGTACCTGCTTCTCTTCGGATGGGGCAGTGCTCAACTCTTCTTGGTTTTCTTCAATTACAGCAGGGGTGTCACTAAGCTAAACAGCAGAAAATACAGGACAGTCCGTAAAAATCCAGCATTTTGTTCAGCTATATCTGCATCTGGGAAAGCTGGGTGACAGTCGAAATGGCCAACCAATCAGCTCTTAGCACCCTAGCAGTCCTAGATTCCAGAATAGAATAATGTCAGTTTATAAAAGCATGAATAGCTAGGAGATGTAATAGTGGCTATATTTGTTGTCACCCAGCTTTCCCAAGGACAGATATAAATAACAAATACATATTATTATCAGATTTCCTCATTTACATTGTAACATATTGATTTATAGAGAAATGTAAGTCACAGAGCGTTGTCTTTTAACACTTACCTACCCATAGAGAGTTCAAAAAGTTTGGAAATTCCGCCCATAATTACAGACCACACCCACACAGCTAAAAAGAATAACGCCCCTTTAAGCCGTGTCTGTAAGGTGCCCCCCAAATAAACAATGTCAGGAGATGATTAAGCAGAGTGCCGCCCATCATGCAGCCACTAGGGGGAGCTCACTGTATCCAGAAGCATAGAGGCTCCATAGAATTCATACAGAGCAGAGGTAGCAGTGTCAAGCCCAAGAGACCCCCACCCACATAAGAAGACTATTATAAATGGCACATAGTAAGCGGGTTCTGTTCCAGATTTTGCATCTGAATAAACTGAGTACTGCCACTATGATGGCTACCAGCTGCAACATCAGCTGTGAATACGGAATATTCAACTCCCTCCTCCGTCCTCCCGCCCCCCCTCCGACATCACTTATCTCAGCTGACGACTTCGCCTCCTACTTTAAAACTAAAATTGACACCATCAGAGACAGCCTCACCCTACTCCCCCGACAATCCATCCACCCAACTACTCGCTGCTCCCCATCCCTGACCTGTTTCTCCTCCATCACTGATGAAAAACTCTCCTCCCTAATCTCCAAATCCCACCTCACCTCCTGCGCGCTTGACCCGATTCAATCACATCTCATCCCCAAGCTCACTGAAGTTATCACTCCGGCCCTAACCCATCTCTTCAATCTATCCCTAACCAATGGATCCTTCCCCTCTGCCTTCAAACACGCCACTGTCACTCCTATACTTAAGAAACCATCCCACGACCCGTCCTCTGCAGCCAACTATCGTCCCATCTCACTGCTCCCGTACACTTGAGCAACACGTCCACTCCGAACTCTCCTTCTATCTCTCATCCAACCTGCTCTTTGACAGACTTCAGTCAGGCTTCAGACCCCGGCACTCCACTGAAACTGCCCTAACAAAAGTCACCAATGACCTGCTAACCCCCAAAGCCGAGCGCCATTACTCTGTCCTCCTCCTCCTCTCCTCTGCCTTTGACACAGTTGACCACTCCCTGCTGTTAGAAATTCTCTCATCCCTTGGTATCTCAGACCTGGCCCTTTCCTGGATCTCCTCATACCTCTCTGACCGTACATTCAGCGTCTCCCACTCGCACACCACCTCCTCACCTCGCCATCTCTCTGTAGCTGTCCCCCAAGGCTCCGTCCTAGGACCCCTCCTGTTCTCCATTTACACCCTTGGCCTGGGCCAACTCATAGAAACTCATGGTTTCCAGTACCATTGCTATGCCGACGACACCCAAATATACATCTCTGGACCAGACATGACCTCCCTGCTGGCCAGAGTTCCAGATTGTTTAGCGGCCGTAGCCTCCTTCCTCTCCTCCCGCTTTCTCAAACTCAACATGGAGAAAACAGAGTTTATCATCTTCACCCCACCCCGTATGGCCCCTCCACCCGACCCATCTATCAAAGTTAATGGAACCCCACTTACCCCTGTCCCACAGGCCCGAAGCCTTGGGGTAACCCTGGACTCCGACTTATCCTTCAAACCACATATTCAAGCCCTCAACTCCTCCTGCCGCCTCCAGCTCAAGAACATCCATCGAATCTGCTCCTTCCTCACCCCAGAAACTACCAAGATGCTCGTCCAGGCCCTCATAATCTCCCGCCTAGACTACTGCAACACCCTTCTGCATGGACTCCCGGCTAACGCTCTCGCCCCCCTCCAGTTCACCCTAAACTGCGCTGCTCACTTAATCCACCTCACCCCCCGATCTTCATCGGCTGCCCCCCTCTGCCAGTCCCTCCACTGGTTACCCATAGCCCAGCGAATCGAGTTCAAGCTACTAACGCTAACATACATAGCCATCCACAACCTGTCCCCTCCATATATCTCTGACCTAATCTCCCGCTACCTGCCCACACGTAACCTCAGATCCTCCAACGACCTCCTACTCCGCTCTGCCCTCATCCGCTCCTCACACAACCGTCTCCAAGACTTCTCCCGTGCATCCCCCATACTCTGGAACTCCTTACCACGACACATAAGACTGATCCCCACAATCACAGGCTTCAAGAAGGCCCTGAAGACTCACCTATTCAGGAAGGCCTACAACCTCCAATAACACTACTGTCACCACACCGCCATCTGTACAGCCTCCCCCCTCTCCTTCTGTCTCTACCCCTCTCCCCTCATAGATTGTAAGCCCTCGCGGGCAGGGCCCTCTACCCCACTGTGCCAGTCGGTCACTGTTAGTATTATATCTACCTGTATATTCTTTGTATTGTGTGTAACCCCCAAATGTAAAGCACCATGGAATTAATGGTGCTATATAAATAAACAATAATAATAATAATATCATACGTCTCTATCCTCTGTTGCTCTGGATTGCAGACAGCGGCTGGATCGGGAGTGAGGTGAGGACTTATTTGTGCTGCGTTTCTTTATGTATGGCAGCCACTGAGGGGTCATTATACGGTACAGGGGCAAATGGGGAACCATTGAAGGACATAATACTGTTTGGGGAGTAGGCGTGGGGGCATTATAAAGTGTAAAGGGGAAATATACTGTATGGAGGCCACTGAGAGGGCATTATACTATGTGGACACAGCTGAAGGACAGGATACTGTGTATGTCAGACCATTAAGGGGGCATTATACTATGTATGGGTTACTGAGGAGGTATTATATTATATTATATATATATATATATATATATATACTGTATATACTAGCCTCTCCTTGCGACTTCCATCTATATTCAGCAAATTGCTGCCGTCGATGGTTTGCCTGCTTCGGTGTTTCGGCAGCTCTCAAGCTGTCCAGCTGCTGAACTTGTTCCTCGCACCGTGCCTGTGATTGTTCTGGCATCTCAGCTGCTCGCTGGGACGCTATATAATGAGTGTGTTGTTGGTGTTGATGATCCACATGCTCCGGCATTTCGACAGCTGTCAAGCTGGACTGTCGCTGAATGCGTTCCTCGTGCTGTGCCTGGGATTGTTCCAGTTTCTCAGCAGCTCGCTGGGACACCATATAATGAGCATGTTGTTGGTGTTGATGATACGCCTGTTCCAGCGTTTCGGCAGCTCTCAAGTTGGCCTGGCACTGAAGTTGTTCTTTGCACTGTGCCTGTAATTGTTCCGGTATCTCAGCAGCTCGCTGGGACGCCATATAATGAGTGTGTTGTTGGCGTCGATGTTCCCCCTCAGCTCTGCTTGAGGAGAGCTCTGTGACTTCTGACTATCTTCATAGCTCTCATTGTTTGCGACAAATTAGATTTCTTTTTCCAGGCATGTTTAAAATTGACAAATTGCCAATTTGGAATAAAGGTGTTTGCCCATGTGAGTGTGTTAGCACTGCCTGGAGCAGAACAGATAATATGCAAATGTGTGTACAGAGTGGACTGAGGGTTAGCCGAGTGTTTACATATAGAAATAACCGCCCTGGAACCTAAGATAAGCTGCTGCAGGAGCAGTGTAATATAGTATGTGAAAATAAATTCATAACAGTCGCAAAGCCATGTCATTTACTGGGATAAAAAGTAGCCTATATTTTAAACGAGGTTACAAACTATCTATCTGCCAAATTTCATTTAAATCCGTTCAGCCGTATTTGCGTGATTGACTAACAAACATCCAAACTTTCACATTTATAATATTAGTAGGATAGGATAGGATATAGGATTATATACTGCATGGGAGGTGCTGCGGGATTTTGCTGTGTGGCTGTCACTAAAGGGGCATTTTACAGTGCGGGCCACTGAGGAGCATTATACTGTGTGAGGAGCATTGAGGGAGCTTTATACTGGTGGGAGTCACTGAGAGGGCAATATAACATGTGGGCTATTGAGGATCATTATACTGGTGGGAGTCACTATGGCACTTTACTGTATGGAAAGCACAAAGGAGCTGGGGGGGAAGTCGAAAAGGGCACAGGCATTTTTTTTTTATTCTGGCCGAAGTTTTTTGGGGGAGCATAATTGGGGCCCTGTTATTAATGGGCACACTGGTGGAACATTATTACTATGGGAGTATTCTGGGGAGTATTATAAAGCATGCAGGGTCCAGTAAGGGGACATTATATTGTCTGGGGGCCACTGTGGGGGTATTACAATGTGTCAGCTATTAAGGGGTCACTGTTGGAGGGCAATTTGGGACACTAAACTGTGTGGGAAACACAAAGGAACTGAGTGGAGTCAAAGGGGCCATAGGTGAAGTTAGAGACTTAGTTTAAGATAAATGAATTTGCTGCTACACATTGTTGAACCACATCCCAAAACCACCCCCCATCCACTTTGGGGAGCATTATTACTATGGGGGTACAGGTATTAACACGGGTAGAAGTATTATCACTATAGGATAAACTATTTGTGGGGAGCATTATAAAGGGTGCAGGGGTGGAGTGAGGGGGTATTATACTATATGGAGGTACCATTGGAGAGCATTATACTGTGTGAGGGTCACTGCCGGGGCATTATAATGTGTATTGTTTTTGAGGGGTCATTATATTGTGTGGGAAATAGATAGGGACTGGATGAAGTCAAAGAGGTAATAGAAGGGGTTAGAGACTTGGATAAATTTACCATTGCACCTCTTTAAAGCATGCATTATTACTATGGGGTACATTATACTATGGGGGGTAACTAAAGGAACATCATACTATGTTGGGATTGGTTGGGTTGGTGACAAATTCAGGATGGTGTAGCTCTGAGGGTGTATTCACACAGTGAAGCAAAAAAAAAAAACTTGTAGTTTTGGTGCAGATTTTCGACGAGGTTTACAAATTTTACAAATTCAAAAATCACATCAAAAGTGGCACTTTCTCGTTTTTTGCTAAAAATTATTTGGTAGTTTGTCCCTTGTTTCCAGGGGTGTCACAAGTCACTGTCGTCCTATCAGACACCGCAGGTCCCCTTGAGACGTCTTGTGCAGGCCAGGCCTCGATGGGTTAGAGCTGTTTCGGCAACATAATAATAGCAAGGTGGTTTTAATCTTATGGCTAGTCAGTTTACATATAATGGAGTCATAGTCACGTTATCGGGTGTCATGAAAAATTCCAGTTCCTAATTCTGGTGTAATATTCCCATGTAGCCACGTGGGGGCGAGCTTGGTTCTAGATACAACAGACGTGTAGAAGACGGCGAGGTCGTGTATGGTGCACACGCTGTAGTGTGCGGAGGATTCCTGCTGGCCGCTCGCTCTCACCCGCCATGTTTAATCAGTCCTGAAGAGATGGGCCATTTCATACCGTAATGTGACATATTGGTCATGACTGCGGCTAATCAGGGCTAAGCTGATCTGAAGCAGACACATGACAACCGCCATCTGCTCGCACAGATACATGCATATTATATGACATACCGCACTCTGTGCCCAGGCTGTGCCCACGCCTCTGCCATTAGTGAGGCTGCACCCATCATACAGGGTGGTGTGTGCTCAGCCCTGTTTAATAGGATAATGGGAAAGCCGGGAGCGTATACTCACATGTATATACTCAGCATACCGCAGGAAGGGAATCTGCTTACAGGAACATTAAACCTTAAGACAGCAGCTTGCAAATGTGCAGTGTCTAAGGAGATCGGGTGATATCACACATATATGTGGAGGGTCATGAAGGATGTATTAATGGTGTCCTGTGCAACACTGCCTCAATGATGCCTCCACATACTGTAGTGCAGGAATAAGGTCACCACACATATGATATATAGTAACTAAAGTACCCAAATAACACAACATATGGTGGCCAAATTCTATGATATACTACCGAGCGTTCACACGGAGTAAATGCGCGTGTATTTTTGCAAAAATACACATGTAAAAATAAAAAACAAAAGAGACACCGAGCACACTATATAGTGTAGAATGTCTGATAAATTTTGGTGGAAATAACCAGAAGATTTAAAAGGACCAAATGGCCTCTCACCTGATGAGGTTGTGACAATCGCTCACAACTACGTTTGGGGTTTACCGTCAGGTGGAGGAGGCAGCACGTCTGATGGACACCGGCCAAGGCCAGGGAAGATAGAGTTTTCAATGAAATGGAAAGACGGCGCTCTCAGGTCACAATGTGACCTGAGAGCGCCGTCTTTCCATTTCATTGAAAACATGTAAAAATAAGACTCCCATTGACTTCAATGATATTTTTTACACGTGTAAAAATACGCCTGTAAAAATACGCCTGTAAAATGTCATTGAAGTCAATGGGAGTCTTATTTTTACACGTGTATTTTGCAAAAATACACGAGTGTTTACTCCGTGCGAAAGCAAAATGTCCAAATAATACCACCACACAGTGCCCACATAAAACAACCAGAATACGTAATACCACCACACAGTGCCCATATATAGCAACCAGAATAGATAATACCATCACACATTACCCATATATACCAAACTGATTAGATAACATCACACAGTGCCCACGTAAAACAACCAGAATACATAATGCCGCCAGTTAATGTCCATATGTAGCAACCAAAATACATAATACCACCAAACTGTGCCCATATATAACAACCAAAATAAATAACACCACCACACAATGTCCATATAAAACCACCAGAAAACATACCACCGCACAGTGCCTATATATAACAACCAGAATACATAATACTACCACACAGTGCTCCCATAAAATATCAAGAATACATAATACCATCACACAGTGCCAATATATAACAAACTGAATAGATAACATCACAGAGTGAACACATAAAACTACCAAAATACATAATACTACCAAACAGTGCCCACATATAACAACTAAAATAAACAACACCACCACACAGCACCCATATAAAATTACCAGAATACATAATACCACCACACAATGCCCATATATAACAACCAGAATACATAACACCACCACACAGTGCCCATATATAACAACCAGAACACATAATACCACCACACAGTGCCCATATATAACAAACAGAATACATAATACCACAACACAGTGCCCATATATA
The DNA here is from genome assembly GCF_031893055.1 of Leptodactylus fuscus. Lineage (NCBI taxonomy): Eukaryota > Metazoa > Chordata > Amphibia > Anura > Leptodactylidae > Leptodactylus > Leptodactylus fuscus. The sequence goes on along the minus strand of NC_134266.1, from coordinate 26,197,583 downwards.
ACAAACAGAATACATAATACCACCACACTCTGCCCACATATATAAATCTGAATATATAAAACCACACAGTGTCCATATATAACAACCAGAATATATATAACCACACAGTGCCCATACATAACAACCGGAATGCATAATAATGCCACACAGTGCCCATGTAAAAGAATAAGAACACATAATACCACCATACAGTTCCTATATTAAAAACAACCAGAATACATAATACCAACACACAGTGCCCATATTAGGTTAAACCAGTTCATAAGACACATGTCCGATTCTTTTATTGTCTTGGAGAAAATCCACCAGCAAAGGTGGTGCCAAGTGTGCATGTGTATGGGGGATTCAGACAGATCGCCGTTGATGGATTGTGAGGTTTATCTGCAGTTTTTGTTATGTTGTAATATATCTATTATTAATGAGTTATTGGTTTGTGTTTATTCAGAATAATGGAGTTTTTGGAGAGTTGATTGGCAGGACCCACTAGAGGGCACTCCGCTCATTCTGAGACAAAAAGTGATATATGGAGAGGAAATCGGTAATTCTTCAATATGAGAATTAATAATAATCCATATAATGAAAAACGAGCGGCCACAATCTCCTATATGGGTACTCGGCTATAGTGTACACGTAGAACATACCTTTGCACTTGCAGGGGGGGCCAGACCCAGGAACACGTAGATCTCATTCCCTTCTTTAGCATCAAAGAAAGACTCAAAGTCCTGAAAAAATAAAATAAATGCTGAAAAACCTTAGGGGCAGATCATGTAATGGGGGGAAGTTATTACCCCATCTAGTTTCCGGGGATACAAGGGTGTCATTGTGGTGCATCTTTGGAGCACACAACCCATTGTTGCACTAAAGGAACACCACGTTGTTCATGCTGCACCTCAGTCACGACTTTTTGTGAAAGTGGGTGGAGTAAGGTGGAGAGAACGGCGTGAAAAATGTATAATAAGTCACACCAGAAAACTGCCATGAGTTAAAGGGAAACTATAATGTCTGACAACTTGTGATTTTCTGGCCGTGTGACTTTATTGACACGTTGTCTCCTTTCTGTGACATCCGGCAGGTTTTACTCTTCCCCTTGTTCCTGTATTGAGCTGTTCCTGCCTCTCACTGGATGTTACTGTGTATGGAGGACGGGGCTTTGTAATATGTAGAGAGAATGAGGGGAAGGGTCAGTTCATACGGTTATATCTCGCACATTATGAAACGTACAAACTTGCTTTTGGTGTCGTATGAAATAGGACAGTGCTACCTACATTGTATCCAGAGATATCACCGGCTGAAAACATGGTCGGGATTAGGATATTTATAAGCAGTTGGATAATATATATCATATAATTTCCTAATCCCAACTGTGTTTTCAGCCGGTGATATCTCTGGATACATTGTAGGTAGCACTGTCCTCTTTCATATGACACCAAAAGCAAGTTTGTACGTTTTCTAATGTGCGAGATATAACCGTAAGAAGTGACCCTTCCCCTCATTCTCTCTACATCAGACCTGAGCAATGTACGGCCCGCGGGCCACATCCAGCCCTCTGACTAGTTCTGTCCGGCCCGCATAGCTTGTGGGATAAAAGTAGATGCTGAATGGGAAGTCAGCTAAAGGACCTGTGATGACGTCATCACAGGTCCTTTAGCTCATTAGGATAGGCTAAGACTCGTTAGTGGGCAGAGCCACACAACACAGTGTTTTTGCTGTTACACAGAAAGAACAAGCTGCTGGGAATGGAGACTGAACGAAGATAAGGAGAGAATAGACAGTATGTGTGAGTAAGAAGAGGGAACTGGGGGCAGATATAGGGGGCAGTTAAACTGAAGGCAGATGGAGGGGGGACATTAAACTAGGGGGCAGATGGAGGGTGACATCAAACTGGGGGCAGCTGGAGAAGCATATTAAACCATGGGGGGTAGCTGGAGGGGGACATGTCTGCCTCTATTTGCCCGCAGTTTAATGTCAGCTACCCCAGTTTAATGTCCCCTCTAGTTTCTGCTAGTTTAAACTGTGGCACCAGCAGAGGGACTTAATACCGCGGGACATTTGGAGGGAAACATTATAATGTGGGGGTGTATAATGTTAGGGTGACTGTAGGATTATACTTTGTGAAGGTACATGGAAAAATGATTGAGAATGGGTGGAGTGAACTGAGAAGTGGGTGGAGCTAAATTTGCTGCACCGCGCATAGCCCTCTAGAACAGTTTCAATTTCTCATGTGGCCCCATGGGAAAATTAATTGCCCACCCCTGCTCTACATATTACAAAGCCCTTCCTCCATACACAGTAACATCCAGTGAGAGGAAGGAACAGCTCAATACAGGAACAAGGGGAAGAGTGAAAACCAGCCGGATGTCACAGAAAGGAGACAACATGTGTTAATAAAGTCACAAGACACTAATATGGCCAGAAAGTCACAAGTTATCCGGAAGTTTAGTTACCCTTTAAATATAAGATCTATGGCAGTTCCTGACATCAATTCTGGCACCTGATTCATTTAGAGGCTAGTCGGGGCCTATGGACACCAGTCTTGATAAATCCCTCCCCAGAGTTCTACCCTTTCAACTTACAATATCTTAAAACATTTCGGCCCATCGTATTTACCGTAAATATATACCGCCATGTATTATAGCTGAAATTGACGCCAGTCCCTGGTTGACGCAAATTTCAACTCTGGCCCTCCAGAGAGGAGAAGTCAGAGCCTCTTAATAATTCTGGCTCATCTCATCTCTAATTGATTAAGACTGATGTTAAACTTAAAGGGGTTGTCCAGGATAAACCGTTTTCTACATGGAGTTCGGGGAAATGCACCATCAAAAAGACACAGATCTGCGAATAGTCACATTGAAATCAATGGAGCACATTTACAGTGTTGGCCAAAAGTATTGGCACCCCTGCAATTCTGTCAGATAATACTCAGTTTCTTCCAGAAAATGATTACAAGCACAAACTCTTTGGTAATATCTTCATTTATTTTGCTTGCAATGAAAAAACACAAATGAGAATGAAAAAAAAGTCAAATCATTGATCATTTTACACAAAACTCCAAAAATGGGCCGGACAGAAGTATTGGCCCCCTCAGCCTAATACTTAGTAGCACAACCTTTAGACACAATAACTGCGCACAACCGCTTCCGGTAACCAGCAATGAGTTTCTTACAAGGCTCTGCTGGAATCTTAGACCATTCTTCTTTGGCAAACTGCTCCAGGTCCCTGAGATGTGAAGGGGGCCTTCTCCAAACTGCCATCAAGAGATCTCTCCCCCTCCCCCACAGGTGTTCTATGGGATTCAGGGCTGGACTCATTGCTGGCCACTTTACAAGTCTCCAGGGCTTTCTCTCACCACCATTTTCTAGTGCTGACCTGAAGTGTGTTTTGGGTCATTGTCCTGCTGGAAGACCCCTGACCTCTGAGGGAGACCCAGCTTTCTCACACTGGACCATACATTATAGTGCAAAATGTGTTAGTAGTCTTCAGACTTCATAATGCCATGCACACAGTCAAACAGTCCAGTGCCAGAGGCAGCAAAGCTACCCCAAAACATCAGGGAACCTCCGCCATGTTTGTCTGCAGGGACCGTCTCCTTTTCTTTGAAGGCCTCTTTTTTTTCCCTGTAAACTCTATGTTGATGCCTTTTCCCAAAAAGCTCTACTTTTGTCTCATCTGACCAGAGAACATTCTTCCAAAACGTTTTTGGCTTTCTCAGGTAAGTTTTGGCAAACTCCAGCCTGGCTTTTTTATGTCTCTGGGTAAGAAGTGGGGTCTTCCTGGGTATCCTACCATACAGTCCCTTTTCATTCAGACGCCAATGGATAGTACAGAGGTTGAGTCAACTTTAATCCATTTCAACTGGCTGCAAGTGTGATTTAGTTATTGCCACCACCTGTTAGGTGCCTCAGGTAAGTAACAGGTGCTGTTAATTACACAAATTAGAGAAGCATCACATGATTTTTCAAATAGTGTCAATACCTTTGTCCACCCCCTTTTTTATGTTTGCTGTGGAATTATATCCAATTTGGCTTTTTGACATTTCTTTTTGTGGTTTTCCATTGAAGACAAATTAAATGAAGATAATAATACCAAAGAATTTGTGACTACAATCATTTTCTGGAAGAGAATGAGTATTATCTGACAGAATTGCAGGGGTGCCAATACTTTTGGCCAACACTGTATTAAGACCGGTGTGTCGTATGTCAGTTTTGTAATGGGGAATGAGGAGTGGGCGGTAACACTGCATGACAAACAGTTCACAGAGACCCCACCCCCACAAAAAAAACACAGTGTTACCGTCCACTTGGCTATTAAACCATAATTTACATCAAGAGTAAAAGGGCTTATATCTGTGGAATGGCTGAACAGATTTGGATATACATAATGCCAAATTGCTCAGGGGGTCAGCGCTGATCAGATGATGCAGGTCATTTTTGGTTTTCCAGCCATGATATCAAGGCTGTTGAAGCTAATCATTCTCCTCGGTTGTCACGTGTGGTAGTCAGGTATGTCAATGATACAAAGCGCAAAGACGTACCGTAATACACCTGACCTCTGGGGAGAACCAGAACTGACTACTGACACCCAGAACAGGGGAGATACAACTGGAACTCCAGAGCTAAGGAAAAGTGAATATGACTTCTTTTTTTAACTGTAAGGCCGAGGTCCTACATATAGCAAATCCCATTCACACATTGCAGAGGCAGCGATTTCCAAATGCTGCGAATTCTAAAATCATCATGGTTTTGGAAATCGCAGCATGTCAGTAATACGTACAGAAACGCTGGTGGTTTCCATATAAGAAAAACTGAAGTAGAAATTCCATAGAGGAAACCTTTCTGTGAAAAATGCTGATGGAAAAACTGGTAAGCATTTCTGCAGCATTTTTGGTTTTTTTTCAAAGCACTTTTTCACTGTCACCCATAGGGCCTTAGCCTAAAGGGGTCTTTCTATCTCAGAGTTTCACCTTTTCTCCTGTCTCCTCTCCCCTCCACTTCCTGGCTTCAATGATAAATTGTAGGTCAGGCTTAGACTATGTGATGCAGGCAGCAGCCCAATAGAGGAAAGTCAGGAGGTTGGGATAGTAGTTGCTGTGGCAGGGTTCTCTACTCAACCTTCCAGCGTTCCTCTTGGCTGGTGCCGTGTAGAGGGGACCTGCAGCCCCCTATTACTTTGCAGAGCTGTCAGACTTCTCCATTAGCTGTTGTTCACAGTGAAGAGAAGAGAATAGAGGTGTCCGGAAGCATGGACTGATCAAAAGCCCAGCCACTGCAGCTCAATAGCAGAAGTGGTCTGAAACCTAGGCAACCAGCTGTGAACACTGAGGAGACATATTTAGCTGTATCTATCAAATGGCACAAGATAGATACAGTGATGTATTAGGTAAAACAGTTCAGGAAAGCTACAAGTTTAGATATGATCCTAGAGGTGGTAAGACCCCTTTAACCTATAGTTACACTTATAGGACACCTAAGACTTCTGGGCCTGCACCACATCAAGTTATACCCCTGATAATCTATTTGAGAGTTGCCATAAGTTGCCTCTTTGTTGTGTTGTATAAGTTGTCAGCCACCTCCGTAGATAACATGGATCTGAGGTCCACCTTCCATCTATACAGGAGATGTGAGGTCCACTTATAATGACCTCGTAATCCTTGGAGTTATCATATACACATGGCCATGGCCACCTAGGACATATCGGTAAGATCTTATAGGTTATAACATTCTATAAGCAATGATAGCGCCAAAGTCACCTCTAAATCGGCTTGTCTTCTGATGTTTTGGTGAGCACATTATTACGGTAGACCCTCCAGAGGGCCAACTTTACCTACCCCACAATACTGCTCCTCATTGAAGATCTGGGGAGGAAGTGGGATTCCGTTCTTGGGCTTTTTTTCTCCCGGCACGTTGTCCCTCATCCACTGCCGGTTGTCATCATTACAGGCGATATCTTTTTCCTCGAAGTCAATTCTGTTGGCCTCCAGAAAGCCCACCACTTCTTGCTGCTTCTTTTTGATCTGTATATGGGACAACAAAAACTTGTAATTTGTGAGGAAGAATAAGACAATAAGATATTTTCAGTGTGGGTGGGCATCACATCTCGAGGCATCTTATTCCTGGGAGCTGCACTGTCCTGGTACAGCTGATCAGCGGAGGTCCTGGCTGTCAGACCCACGCCCATGTAATAGTGATAGGCCATTGGTATTACAGGTGAATTACCGTGAATCTACAGACAGATCTATAAAGCTGTTAGGTGGCCATAATTCACTTGTGTGACACTAGCCCAAACCTGAGACTTATTGTTTTGCTCATCCAGAGCAAGAAAAGACTTAAAGGGAATGTGTCAACAAACATGGTCTATGTTTTTTTGAAAAATAAAAAGTAAACTATCCTGCAATTTTCACTCTGTCCACTCAAGCCTAAGTTCACACTAGCATCGAGCAGTCTATTGTTCTGGCCCAATGGAGGACCCCAAAAGCAGACCACAACAATTGCCATTACATACAAAGACTGACAGACCCCGTTGACTATCATGGAGTCTATTGGGTGTCATTTTAAAACTAAAAACTATCTGTACAGGAGTTTTTCTTCCACCATTTTCAGGCATACATTACAATGGACTCCGGGGCAAATGTGAACATAGCCTTACACTGGCCTTTTTTGTAGTGGTGTTTATTGCAGCAGTGATCTCACTTACATCCCAAACAGGGCAGACAGGTTTACAATACAAGATAACACCTTTAGGGAGCCTGCATACGGAGTTTACGCTCGCTCATTCTGAACGTAAAACTCGTTCAGAGTGAGCGGTGTAAAAAACAGATCCCATTGACTGGAATGGGTGACGGCATACGTGCGCTCCCCATTCAAATCAATGGGTGGATTTTTTACCTATTGCTTTCAATGTGATACGCGCGTATGCCGGCAGCCATTGCCGTCAATGGGATCTGTTTTTACGCCGCTCACTCTGAACGAGTTTTACGTTCAGAATGAGCGAGCGTAAACATCATGTGCAGGATCCCTTACAGATAACACACATAGTGACCCAGCATTACATCACTACTGACAATAGATGATGTCACAGCTTATCTCCACCCCCTCCCTGCACTGAGCATGTCTAGAAAACCCTCCTTCAATGAGTCGACTCCTATGGCCATAACTGTGCTGTAAAGCAGATCACTAAATGCTGTTAACAGAGCAGTGGAGACGCTCAGACAAGATGGCCGCCCCCATAACCATGGACAGAAAATAGAATAAAAAATCTACAGTCAGAAAATAAAACAAGTTAGAAAAAAAGCCATAGACTTCATCTGCTTTTAATAAAAAAATAAAACAAATTGGATGAAAACATCAGTTTTTCACAGTCATTTTCCATCCGTGTCACACGTTTTCAGCCTTGTGACCATATATAATATCCATTTGTCATCTGTTTTTAACTATCCATTTAAAAAAAAAAACAAAAAAAAAAACGGATGAACTTCATTGGGCTGTATTCACACTGAGTAACGCTGGCGTTTTTTGTGCTTATTTTTGCACATAGCGCCGCATTAACGCCGCGTAGCGCCGCGTTATCGGCGCATGTACGCCGCGTTATCGCCGCGCTATTTTGCGGTGGCGTTGCCCGGCGTTAACGCGGCGTATACGCGGCGCTACGCGGCGTTAACGAGGCGCTATGTGCAAAAATAAGCACAAAAAACGCCAGCGTTACTCAGTGTGAATACAGCCTTGGTCTTATTTTGTTGTATATAGTTTTGCTTTTAGGGCTCGTTCACACAGAGTTACGTCCCGCGAGATTTGGCACGTGTACGCCGCGTGACCCTTTGCGTGCCGTACACGCTCCCATTGATTTCAATGGCAGCGGGGATCGTATGCGCCGCGTTAGTTTGCGGCCGTGCATTTATTCACGGCCACAAACTAGCGCGGCGCATACGATCCCCACTCCCATTGAAATCAATGGGAGCGTGTACGGCACGCAAAGGGTCACGCGGCGTACACGTGCCAAATCTCGCGGGACGTAACTCCGTGTGAACGAGCCCTTAGACTAAGGGCCCCTTCACACGGTGTAAGCACGCCGCTCATTTAGACACATATATACGTGTTCGAGCGCGGCGCTTCAAAACAGAGCCCGTTGATTTCAATGGGAAGCCCGGGTATATGCCGATATACGCGCGCTTCCCATTGAAATCAATGGGCTCTGTTTTGAAGCGCCGCGCTCGGATACGTGTCTAAATGAGCGGAGCGCTTACGCCGTGTGAAGGGGCCCTAAGGCCCCATGTAGTGGATGCAGCCAAAAAGCGATTTTCACAGAAAGTCCACAGACTAGATCCATCAAATGGCTAAGAATGTCCTATTGTTGATGATTGTTATTCACAGACCATTAAAAATAAGAATGTGTGAATACACCCATATTTTCATTGTACTGAAAATAGCGGTAAAACGGCCTAACATTTGAGGCCTAACACAGGCAAAGTGACGGAAGAAACGGGCCAAGGAGTTCATCATGTTCATTCCCCCTACATAGCCACTTTATTTCAAAAACAGTGCCACACCTGTCCAAAGGTTGTGTCTGGTACTGCAGCTAAGGGCTCGTTCACATCTGCGCCCGGTCTCCGTTCTGCAGGTTTCCGTTTCCTGCACAAAACAGAGGCAGGAGACAGAAACCTGCAGGACTCTCTCACCCATTCATTTGAATGGGTGAGAAAGCTGTCCAGCCATGAGCGCCGGTGAGCGTTTTATGCTCTCCGCCGTGAAACTATTTTTTTAAATCTGGACACAGAGTCGGCCATGCAGTACTCTGTGTCTGGATTTTAAAAAACGGTTTTGCGGCGGAGAGCATGAAATACTCACCGCCGCTCACGGCCAGACCCGGTCTGTGGTTTCCGTCTTCTTGCATGCAGAAGACGGAAACCACAGAACGGAGTGCCAAATGCAGGTGTGAACCTAGCGTCAGCCCCATTTATTTCAATGAAGCTGAGCTGCAATACCAGACACCACAGGCCATATATATGAAGCCTGGCATATTGAATGGCAGTCTTCATAACACAGTCTCCTCATATATAAGTAGGCGCAGTCCTCTTTATAAATGCATCAGCTCCTTTGCTGGGCCATGTGCTTTCACGAAAGTGGCGTGTGGGGGGGGGGGGGGGGGTGCGAAACTGCCATTCCCCCCACCCCCTTCCCGAGGTTTGTGACTTTTTAACCCCAATTATTTGGTGCAAACTAAATAATGAATGGCCCGACCTGTTTCAGACAGAAAGTGTCCCTATCCTGGACTTCATAGCAGTGGTGGGTAACTTGCTAGGGCTCATGGGAAATGTTTTTAAGTTGTCAAAAATTCCACCCAGTGAGATTTTTTTTATCTTTTCTTTCGAACAAGTTGTCTGGAAGTTTCCAAGCATTCCTTCAATATCTCCGGCAGCGCGACAAGAACTGTCTTTGAGTAGTTGATACCTACTAGGCTCAAATTCATCAGAGATCAGCTGTCAAGCAGGGATATATAAGGAAACAGCGGCCCTTCCCCCATGCGGCCTCCCTGTGTCGCCCTCCCTTGTGCTCTCGCTTTCCTCAAAGAGTCATTTACAACTCTGGGCTTTTCCGCACATTTTACAGTGAATTTTCCGATTATGCCCCAAAAATACACCCGATCCATGTTATATAGAGGGACATTATCCTATTATCCAGCACCCTGGGGAACTTGATCCCACTATGGATTGTATTACATACAGGAGATACATGATCTGCAAACTGAAGTGACCAGAAGGCCAAGTTCTTGCACTTTAGTTATTACATAGGTTTTGGTATTTGAGTGTTTTTATGTTTTTTTTAATACTGTAGCTGGAATTAGATCGAAGTGCCGTGGTGTAAAAAAAAAATAATAATAATTTTTTAATTTTTTTTAAGAACTGGGCTGATTTTTTTATTTTTGTAATTTATTGTGAGATACAGGCGGAATTGTGACAAAACATAACAAAAAAAAATTTCATGAATGTACATTTTTACCAGAATAAAAAGATGTGACACCAAATCATTAAAAAAAAAACAAAAAAAAACCATGAAACTAATTTGTTTTTGGATTTTTTACAAATTTCAAAAATGTAAATAAACCAAATTCTTAAAATTATTTTTGTTGTACATTTGTAGATTTCATTCCTAAAATGAAAATGTGAAAAACAATAAAATTTACAGATTCTTTTGGCTTAAGTATTTTTTTTTTATTTATGTTTTGAGTTCCGTAAAAAATTAAAATGTCTTTAGCAATTTATCAGCCTTTTGCATAATTTTTTTTATTTTTTGATTTAACTTTTATTCTTTTTTGTATTTTATTTTTTTCCCTACCATCGCTTTATTATATTATAATTATTGTTTTATACAGTTTTCTCAAATCCTTTTAGATTGTTTTTGCTGTGTATTATTCATAAATAGAACTTTTAGACCAAAACTACGCAGAAAATATTTTTAAAAATTCAAGCAAGGAATCTTAACAATGGTGTCCAGACTTACCGCAGTTGATCCGGCAACAGTGGCGACGAATACCTTGATGACCATTTTGACTGTAGGTTTCTGAGAACCCTGTTAATACGTAACAAGGATCCCGAGTGTCTTTCCCAGACAGAATCCCAGTGCAGTGTGTGTAAACCGAACCCGCAGCAGCTCTCCAGCCTGTACACATTGCAACCTGATCATTGGCCCGGGGATATTTTGGGAGCGATTGGTTCTCACAGGGCATCTGTTGTGTGGGCAGGCTAGCAACTGCGTCTTATCAGGTTAGGTTGGCCCCTGTCCCTAAAAGGTAAGGTAAGACAATACACCAATCAGAAAGTTCTTGAAGTCTACAATACATTTATGATTCCCTGCGCTTTGTAAGTGAATTATAAGAAAAATATTAAAATTTGCATGAAGTGGAAAATTCATTCACTGGCGAGAGTTACCTTTAATTCAATGAATACTGAGGCTACTGTACACTGATATAATAGAACTGCATGAATGGCATAGACAAAGTGATGTCACAGTACAGGGATAATACACACGGTGATGTCACAGTACAGGGATAATACACACGGTGATGTCACAGTACGGGGATAATACACACGGTGATGTCACAGTACGGGGATAATACACACGGTGATGTCACAGTACAGGGATAATACACACGGTGATGTCACAGTACAGAGATACTACACACAGTGATGTCACAGTACAGGAATAATACACACAGTGATGTCACAGTACAGGGATAATACACACAGTGATGTCACAGTACAGGGATAATATACAAGGTGATGTCACAGTACAGGGATAATACACACAGTGATGTCACAGTACAGGGATAATATACAAGGTGATGTCACAGTACAGGGATAATACACACAGTGATGTCACAGTACAGGATAATACACACAGTGATGTCACAGTACAGGATAATACACACAGTGATGTCACAGTACAGGGATAATACACACAGTGATGTCACAGTACAGGGATAATACACACAGTGATGTCACAGTACAGAGATAATACACAGTGACATCACAGTACAGGATAATACCATCAGTGACGTCACAGTACAGAGATAATACACACAGTGATGTCACAGTACAGAGATAATACACACAGTGATGTCACAGTACAGGGATAATACACACAGTGATGTCACAGTACAGAGATAATACACACAGTGATGTCACAGTACAGGGATAATACACACAGTGATGTCACAGTACAGAGATAATACACACAGTGATGTCACAGTACAGGGATAATACACACAGTGATGTCACAGTACAGAGATAATACACACAGTGATGTCACAGTACAGAGATAATACACACAGTGATGTCACAGTACAGGGATAATACACACAGTGATGTCACAGTACAGGGATAATACACACAGTGATGTCACAGTACAGGGGAAGAGTTGCAAACACGGAGATATCACAGAAGCCAATTATGAAGATACTGTACATATACCTGCCCTAAGTATTAATCCACAACTAGGCTAGATACAAGATGTATTTATTGGTGGGTATGGAGATTAAGATGTTTTGTAGCCCTGACTGTCAGTACACAGGAGCACCACAGGCCTCACCATGGATTATTTTAGGTATTACTTTCGCGGTTCATTTTGGTCGTCTGACTACATACAGAGTTTGCCAAATCTGAATATGTTTACTTCAGTGCTAGGCAACCTATAGACGTCCAGCTCTTGTAGACCTACAAGTCCCAGCATGCCCTGCTAGCCAATACATGATTAAAAATAGCTTTATAGGCACACACAGGTCCGGTAGATTCGGTGTAACCCTGCGTCAAAGCAGTGTCCAGGTCAGGGGCACTTTTCTTAAGAATTTGTCTGACTCCTTTTGTGGTTTGCCTGCACCTCATACAAGCAGGTGAGTGCAATAAGAATGCTGAATATTGCACTAGTCCAGGAGGGCAGTAATGGGCAAGCTTATCATCAACTTTGTAATGGAGAGGACTGTAAGTGCTGCAAGACTGTCGCAATATCTGCACATGTAAAGAAGCAGCATTTCTGTGCCATGGAACACATGGTGGCCATAGATTGGCCATTTGGGCATTCAGGACTACCAAAGGGCTTAGAGACAGAGACCACCCCAGCAGAGGCATGACTTCAAGTTCCCGGACCACGCTGCATAACCCATAATGGGGCCCCTACCTATCAAGTATCATTTAGGAATGTGTTATATATATTTTTGGAAGAGCGAGTTTTGGGGTCAACACCCCTGCACCTCAGCATATGGGTGTGGTATATGCAAATATAGCCAAAAATGGTTATTTCGTGGTGTCTTGTGGGTGGGGTTTAAAGATGTTCCATAAACGTAGATTCAGATGTTGGGAGGAAGATCTCAGAGCTGTAACTAGAAAGGGGTCTTATGTTATCCATTAGAGATGAGCGAGTACTGTTCAGATCAGCCGATCCGAACAGCACGCACGCATTGAAATGAATGGAAGCACCTGGTACTTCCGCTTTGACGCCAGCCGGCCGCTTAACCCCCCGCGTGCCGGCTACGTCCATTCATTTCAATGCGTGCGTGCTGTTCGGATCGGCTGATCTGAACAGTACTCGCTCATCTCTATTATCCATGTTATATCAGTCCCAGCTTGACCCTCACGAATAAACAGTTTTTTTGAGGCTGCAACATTCGATAAGTGCTGGGGTTTTTTTTCACTGCTTACTAAACACAGCACCATCCATTGTATAGTGGTTATATATGGTACTGCTGCTCAGCCGTATTCACTTGAATGGGACTGAGCTGTGAACAGGCCATGCTAATGATGACATATGAAGTGTAAATGGCGCTCATCCAGGTCACTTCAGATAGCTGATCTGTGGGTGTTGTCATTGTCAAACCTGCGGCTGCTGAGGATTCTGATTGGCCGCAGCGGTCACATGCAGTGCAGGATGACTTTGCGGTGTGCGCCAAAATGGATAGGGGCAGTGGATACCGGTGCACATTTCACCTTCCCCGGCCTCCTCCCTGAATTGTCACATTCCTGGACAATCCCTTTAAGAATACGCCATCAATATTTTAATCCTGGGAAACTCCTTTAGGTCGGGGCCCCATAGGTTGGAAATGCCACGATTTCCGAAACTGGCGAAGTTATGTAGCTTGCAGCATATCAACATATTGTAACACAATAACTTTCTGTTTAAAGCGCTGCAGGAAGAACAGCGATGCGTTGCCACCAAAGCACTTTTTTTCTGCGTTTGTCCCCTGCACCCTTAGCCTTAAACTCTCTGGTCCCTGCAAAATGTGTTGCGCCCCCTGTCCCCATATACCTATGAACTGTACAACATATCTGATCATCCGGGACACACTTGCCCTGCATCTATCAGTTCAGGAGATTAATATTTTATTAGGATGTTTCTCATTTCACAATTTTATATAACAATGTATAGACTCTGAAATAGCGGAGCACTGACAAATACTGGCACAGGGTGCAGGCACCGGCACTAGCTGATACACGGCATTGTATGATAGACTGGCATCACCTATCTGGCCACAAGATGGAGTCCTGGCTCCAAGAACTACACCTCCCAGCATGCACAGCAGATGCTTCGGTTTCCTGTATCTATAGCAACCGGATACAGGTTGTTGTTGGGTTTTTTTCCAGCGAAACATCTGTTGGAAACTGTTGGAGGGAAGTGAGCAGAGCGCAGGTAACAGGCGATGGGGGATGTACTGCTGTCAGCGTAGAGGCGAGCCAGCGAGGGGTGCACTACCTGGGGACAAGATATCATTTTTGGGATCCTAAACTGATGTAGGTGACTTATCTATGGCAGACTGGCAGTTGAGCCCCAGAGCAGAGCAATGGTCATGGTATAGGATATAGTAATATAGGACATAGCCGCTATACGGGATGTAGCAGAGCTGAGTTTGACATTTAGCACAGCTATCTGTGGATTAATATAAGTAGTCTCCCTATAGCATCAAAAGTCAGCAATTTAAGCACTTGTTGGCCACCCATTCACTCTATATGTGCGGGAGGTAGCTGCAGGAGCGGGGAGACGCTGTCAGTGACAGCCGGACTTTATCGCCCCCTCTTCCTCCCCAATCTCTATATAGACAGCGCTCAAGAGGGCAGACATATTAAATCAATGTAAAAGCAAAACTGACTCGATTGCCAAAAGCAACCAATCACAGCACAGCTTTCATTTTTCTGCAGCAGAATACAAAATGAAAGCTGCGCTATGATTGGTTGTTGTGAGCAACCAAGGCAGTTTTGCTTTTAGACCTGCGTTATCAGCAGGCCTAGGTGTGACTGCAGCCTCTGCACCCCTCAGGTTACACCCCTTGTGCTGATAGTTATCATCACAGGTCCTAGTGAAGACCCCAGTTCTGCCATCTTTGTACTTCTATTAGGCCAGGTCAAGAATCTTTTGTAGAAAACACCAAAAAACGGAGGAGAGAAAAGTCCTGCATGGAGGATTTTTCTCTCCGCCACTTTCAGTATGAAAACAGCGGACCCCAATACGGTCAATGGGTCTCACAGCGGACCCGAAACGATATAGAGCCCGAGGCAGATGTCAACCTAGCATCGCAGTGTATTATATCATCAATGTGGTCTGATCCCCCAGAAAAACTATAGAAAATGTAAAATAATTATTAATCAAAAAACAACACAGAAAAATACACTGCCTGGCCAAAAAAAAAAGTCACCTTGTGCAACAAGGTCCCGTTCCACCCCTGATATAATTATGAACTGTTCATGACAGGAATTTGCATATATTCTTGAATATATATAATTGAGCTGTAGCCTGTCAAGTGCAGATCATAATTAAAGGTGTGAAGTGATGTCTACCAACGGAAGAGCTACCAGAGGAAGAGATGTTAGTGCCTTCAAGAAGGGGCAAGTCATTGGATTGCATCAGGCCAACAAATCGACCAAGGAGATAGCCAAAGTAACTGGTATCGGACAGAGAACTGTTCAGCGTATCATACGAACATGGCGAGATGGTGGAGAACCCCCCTCCAACCGTGGAAAGTGTGGGCGTAAGACTATACTCGAGACTCAAGGTCGTAGGTCCCTAAAGCGACTGGTGAAGAATAACCGCCGGAAAACCACCTTTGAGCTCACACAGATGTTCAACTCGACGGAGTGACACATTTCGGAGCGAAAAATGCGACGAGAACTCAAAGGAATGGGTCTGTACAGTTGTGTCGCCACATGAAAGCCATTGGTGACAGAGACCAACAGATGCCGGCGCCTGTCATTTGCAAGAGACCACAAGGATTGGACTCTAGAGCAGTGGAGAAGGGTCATGTGGTCAGATGAATCACGTTTCACATTGTTCCAGAGTGATGGTCGTGTCCGGGTGCGATGAGAAGCACACGAAACACTGGAATGTGCTGGAAAGGAACCTGCGCTGCCACTCACCACCCCCAACGAATCTGCGTAAACTGGGCTCCCTGATACTCGAGAATTGGATCAAAATCCCTGAGTCTACACTGCAGAACATTATAGACTCCATGCCGATACGGATGCGTGCTGTTATTCGTGCTCATGGTGGCCCAACTAAATATTAACACTAGCGACTTTTTTTTTTGGCCAGGCAGTGTATTTGTTTCCCACTATGGCAAACCTTATTACCTAGGAATAAGAAAAGGTATTTGGTGCAATGATGCCATAATTTTTTTTTTTTAAATAAAGCCAGAATGTTTTATGGTCACTTTTTACCACCCAAAAATGGAATAGAAATTGATCAAATAATCTTTTATACTCCAAAATGGTACCAAAGAAAAAAACTACATTATCTCCTGTATACACCATATTTCACTCCAGTTTATAAAACCTGAAGGTGAAAAATTAAAAGAGGGCGCTCCAGATTTGTAATGTACAACATGTAGAATAGGGCACCTGGGGGGTTCAGAATAGGCCCATAGACTTCTGTACTCATGATTGATTCAACCCTTTTATGCTTTTTAGGGAACTGTGCCGATATTCACAAGCAGACACAGGGGGCTACCCGTGCCCCTACAGACCCCTTAATATTCTTAAGTGAGCCCCATGCATGGCTCGTGATATTACACTGTTATGTGTATGGGGCCCTTACAGTATAATGGGTCAGTATTCTAGCTGTAATATACACGGCTAGCACACTGACAATGTTTGCATGCATGGAGCCTTATCGTGGCACATCCTTGGCACATTGCCCTTTCTTGTGCCAAAGATTCTGCACCACATCCCTCATTCTGCGTCTTTGTCGCCACTTTCTGCAAAATTAGGCAGAATGGGGACACCTTGGAAAACTGGAATCAGTTATACATGAAATTTACTCCAGTCCCTGGCTACTATAGATTTTAATTCTAGGACACGGCCTACACCTGATATATTAGGAGGCCAGAAACGCTGGATAATTCAGTTGTGTCTTGTGCCAGTTGGGGCCTCTATTAAGACAAATGTATGAAACACCGGTATCAATAAATTTCCCCAAATGTCAATAGGAGACAATGCGGGAGGATGATGTGGTGCACATGTGCAAGGCCCTTTCTTGTGCCAAATGAGCTTCACAACCCCAATTGTGATCCAGGGAACGCCTTGACCCAACATATTTATTATAACTCACACCAGTTTTTTGGAACTCTATGCCAGTCCATTATGACTTGTGTTGTATATACAGGACCTTACACCAAAAATACACTCAATATCATCTCCATATAGCGGGAATGATGAATTACATCCATTGTTGGATTACTTCTTATAATAGGCTAATCTATCCAATTTTTTACACAGGGTATGAGGACCAGCATGATGGTTCTGATCCAACATCACCAAATGGAACAGTCATTACAGACAAGGTCATCTTAGGTCTGATATCCTCCACTGTTAGTCCTGCAAGGATGAGTTTTGAGGTTTCAGGTGAAGACAGAGAATGGAGAAGTGAGCCTTCTACAGATCCTGAGGAGAGGCCCTTCAGTCATCTCAATGACCTGACCCAAAGCCCCACCAGTGATAGTACAAGCCCAAGCGACAGAAGTAAGACAAGTCTCAGTGACCACTCCTCTACTGAGACGTCCGAAAGAGTAAATGAAGTGCAGAAAACACCAGAGAAAAGAAAGACGTGTCAAACCTTTCCTAATGTTGGTAAGAAAGTCTTAGGACTGATGGAGATAGTGTGTGTCTAGGCTTTCTCCATGGCATAGACAAAGTGTTGTCACAGTACAGAGATATTACACAGAGAGATGTCACAGTACAGGGATAATACACACAGTGATGTCACAGTACAGAGATAATACACACAGTGATGTCACAGTACAGAGATAATACACACAGTGATGTCACAGTACAGAGATAATACACACAGTGATGTCACAGTACAGGAATAATACACACAGTGATGTCACAGTACAGAGATAATACACACAGTGATGTCACAGTACAGAGATAATACACACAGTGATGTCACAGTACAGGAATAATACACACAGTGATGTCACAGTACAGGGATAATACACACAGTGGTGTCATAGTACAGGAATAACACACACAGTGATGTCACAGTACAGAGATAATACACACAGTGATGTCACAGTACAGGGATAATACACACAGTGATGTCACAGTACAGGAATAATACACACAGTGATGTCACAGTACAGGGATAATACACACAGTGGTGTCATAGTACAGGAATAACACACACAGTGATGTCACAGTACAGAGATAATACACACATTGATGTCACAGTACAGAGATAATACACACAGTGATGTCACAGTACAGGGATAATACACACAGTGATGTCACAGTACAGAGATAATACACACAGTGATGTCACAGTACAGGAATAATACACACAGTGATGTCACAGTACAGAGATAATACACACAGTGATGTCACAGTACAGGGATAATACAGTGATGTCACAGCACAGGGATAATATACAAGGTGATGTCACTGTGCAGGGATAATACACACAGTGATGTCACAGTACAGGGATAATACACACAGTGATGTCACAGTACTGAGATAATACACACAGTGATGTCACAGTACAGGGATAATACACACAGTGATGTCACAGTACAGGGATAATACACACAGTGATGTCACAGCACAGGGATAATATACAAGGTGATGTCACTGTGCAGGGATAATACACACAGTGATGTCACAGTACAGGGATAATACACACAGTGATGTCACAGTACAGGGATAATACACACAGTGATGTCACAGTACAGGGATAATACACACAGTGATGTCACAGTACAGGGATAATACACACAGTGATGTCACAGTACACGGATAATACACACAGTGATGTCACAGTACAGGGATAATACACATAGTGATGTCACAGTACAGGGATAATACAGTGATGTCACAGCACAGGGATAATATACAAGGTGATGTCACTGTGCAGGGATAATACACACAGTGATGTCACAGTACAGGGATAATACACACAGTGATGTCACAGTACAGGGATAATACACACAGTGATGTCACAGTACACGGATAATACACACAGTGATGTCACAGTACAGAGATAATACACACAGTGATGTCACAGTACAGGATAATACACACAGTGATGTCACAGTACAGGATAATACACACAGTCTTCTACAGATCCTGAGGAGAGGCCCTTCAGTCATCTCAATGACCTGACCCAAAGCCCCACCAGTGACAGTACAAGCCCAAGCGACAGAAGTAAGACAAGTCTCAGTGACCACTCCTCTACTGAGACGTCCGAAAGAGTAAATGAAGTGCAGAAAACACCAGAGAAAAGAAAAATGTGTCAAACCTTTCCTAAAGTTGGTAAGAAAGTCTTAGGACTGATGAAGATAGTCTTTGTCTATGGGATGGTAGAGATAGCCTATGTCTATGGGACTGATGGACATAGCCTATGCCTGTGGGACAGTTGGAGGTATAGGAATAAATGCTTCTTTTTCTAGAAACAGCACCACTTTTGCTCATAAGGATGTGTCTGGTATTGCAGATTAGCTTCATTGAACCTGAGCTGTGCTACCAGACCCAATCCATGGACAAGAGTGGAAGAAAAGGAGCAGAACTTTTTTTTAACTCAGCCGTCAAATCTCAGCAAATATGCGAATTTCCTGCTTACAATAACTCTACCCAAATGTTATCAGTCCTAAATATTTAGGCGGTCTCAGACAGATTAGGATTGGTTCTGGGGGATCAAATGTTCCTTTTTCACTGAGGGAGCACCTTTAAAGCCAATTTTATGCAATTTTAGAGAAAGAAATTTTGCATCTACTTGTGGATCATATGACCTTTAATAGTAATAATACATTTTATTTATATAGCGCCAACATATTCCGCAGCGCTGTACAATTTATAGGGTTCAAATACAGACAAATAGATACATTACAAAGAAATAGTCACTTCACACAATGGGACTGAGGACCCTGCTCGCAAGAGCTTACAATCTGTGCATACCTTTACAATATTATCACATTTCTGCTGGCCAAAATCCACATAGTAAACAATGGCACAATGAAATAGAATATCAGGTCCCAAAATGCTAGAGTTGAGTTTTCTTGTAATAGGATCCTCAGGGGCAGAGCTTGACACAGGAGAACCCATGCTTGCGTGCCACGCTCCTTAAGCCCTGCACTAGGCATAACACAATATATCAGTTTTATGTTGATTGCCACTTTAATCCATTAACAAAGCCTTTGTTTTGTGACTAGCAAACAAAGGATTTTCCTGGAGGAAGTCGCCTCCATGGAAGCGCTCATCGCTTAAGCCACAACATCTACTCTTCCCTAAGTCCGAAAGTGATGTCACACAGCGTATCTTATCAGCACAAGTCCACAAAATTAAGGAACTAAAGGATGAACTGTGCGACGTCCAACGCACCCTGGACGTAGTGAACCGCGAGAACCGGCTACTGACCCGTCTCCAGCACAGACACATGAAGGCGCTACAGAAATATGAAAGCCCAGACAGCAGTATACACCATCTTATATCCAGGCACAGTAATGAAATAAGGACATTGAGACAGAGCCTAAGAGCTACTCAGGAAAGTGAGCGAGGGCTGTCCCTCAAGCTAAAAATGGCCGAAAACGAATTGCTCAAAGCAAAGGATAGTTTACAGAGGTTACAGAGACTTACGGAGGATCAGAATCTCGCCGAGAGAGAAGAGCTCAATAATAAGTTATGTAATCTTCTGATCAAGATGGAAATTGATAGCACTAAAGTAAAGGTAAGACTAGCCTAAAAGTAACCTTAGATCTAAAATGTAAAATTGTCTGTATAATAGGAAATCAAAAGTCATAGATGCCAGAACCAGAATATCACCGTAGCCCTGCAGATAGATAGGTTAGTGTCACCAGAACCAGCATATCACCCCAGCCCTGCAGATAGATAGGTTAGTGTCTCCAGAACCAGCATATCACTCCAGCCCTGCAGATAGATAGGTTACTGTCACCAGAACCAGCATATCACCCCAGCCCTGCAGATAGATAGGTTAGTGTCACCAGAACCAGCATATCCCCCCAGCCCTGCAGATAGATAGGTTAGTGTCTCCAGAACCAGCATATCACCCCAGCCCTGCAGATAGATAGGTTAGTGTCACCAGAACCAGCATATCACCCCAGCCCTGCAGATAGATAGGTTAGTGTCACCAGAACCAGTATATCACCCCAGCCCTGCAGATAGATAGGTTAGTGTCACCAGACACAATAATATCACCCCAGCCCTGCAGATAGATAGGTTACCTAAATCAAAAGTGTTTTTCCATTGTGAATCGCTTCCTCCATTGCTGAGATATTGCTATTTTTCTCAATATGCAGATTAGCACTTTGGAGTAATGAGGGTGTTGCTGCTTACCTGGTTGGAGCATTGGCAGCACCATCTTTGCTTCAAAGAGCTCATTTTCATATTGACAAAAGCAGCAATATCTTGGGAACAGAGGCAGCAATTCACAAGAGAAAAACACTGTATGATTCAGGTGAACCTACAATGTTGGCCAAAAGTATTGGCACCCCTGCAATTCTGTCAGATAATACTCATTTTCTTCCAGAAAATAATTACAAGCACAAACTCTTTGGTATTTTTTATCTTAATTTAATTTGTCTTCAATGGAAAACCACAAAAAGAATTATCAAAAAGCCAAATTGGATATAATTCCACACCAAACATAAAAAAGGGGGTGGACAAAAGTATTGGCACTGTTTGAAAAATCATGTGATGCTTCTCTAATTTGTGTAATTAACAGTACCTGTTACTTACCTGAGGCACCTAACAGGTGGTGGCAATAACTAAATCACTTTTGCAGCCAGTTGAAATGGATTAAAGTTGGGGTTGCTTTGCTGCCTCTGGCACTGGATTGCTTGACCGTGTACACGGCATTATGAAGTCTGAAGACGACCAACACATTGTGCAGCATAATGTAGGGCCCAGTGTGAGAAAGCTGGGTCTCCCTCAGAGGTCAGGGGTCTTCCAGCAGGACAATGACCCAAAACACACTTCAGGTCAGCACTAGAAAATGGTGGTGAGAGAAAGCCCTGGAGACTTGTAAAGTGGCAGCAATGAGTCCAGACCTGAATCCCATAGATCACCTGTGGGGGAGGAGAGATCTCTTGATGGCAGTTTGGAGAAGGCCCCCTTCACATCTCAGGGGGGACCTGGAGCAGTTTGCCAAAGAAGAATGGTCTAAACTTCCAGCAGAGCCTTGTAAGAAACTCATTGCTGGTTACCGGAAGCGGTCGTGCGCAGTTATTGTGTCTAATGGTTGTGCTACGAAGTATTAGGCTGAGGGGGCCAATACTTCTGTCCGGACAATTTTTGGAGTTTTGTGTAAAATGATCAATGATTTGACTTTTTTTTCATTCTCTTTTGTGTTTTTTTCATTGCAAGTAAAATAAATGAAGATATTACCAAAGAGTTTGTGCTTGCAATCATTTTCTGGAAGAAACTGAGTATTATCAGACAGAATTGCAGGGGGGGGGGGGCAATACTTTTGGCCAACACTGTGTCTATCTGCAGGGTTGGGTTTATATGTAGGGTTTTGGTGACATTCCCTGTAAGTCACACCGCCATTCCCATTAACCCATTTTACTACTAGCAGATAGATACTATTGAGTCTATTAATTTACTATTATATGATATATTATAAGGGTTTGGTGGAAATTTCTGTCAACTATTGTATAGTCGCACCATATTCCCCAATAGCAGAGGAGCGACATGAAATGCATGGGTCCAAATGCACAATGTATAAAGGGGCCCCTATCTATCATGTGCCATTTAAAATCGTAGTATAATTTGTGTGGTAGAGGGTCCCAGTAGGGACTGCTATCTCTGCACCCCTTGTAACTACAAAATACAACCAAACTGGAGACTGACAAAATTGAGCACCAAAATCATGGCCGTGACAACCTGACCTACGTATCTGACCCATGTGATGATCACATAATGTACGGCCAGATCATAAATCTCATATTGTTCAGTTTAACCTGATAGATTCCGTAGTAAACCAGGCAGATTTCACATTCAGAAGTCTGGAAAAGCTGGGTGAAAATCCTTGCAGAAATTGTACTGATTGTGACCCAGCTTTCCCTAAATAATATACAGCTGAGTGAAGGATTTAGATTTATTTATTACGGTTTTTATTTTAGGGGTGAGAGGATTTTTATCCTGGTAAATGGGAAATCTGACAAAGGACATTCGTTCTGTGAGGAAAAAATCGTCATGTTTTTATTTATAATCAGTGACTCTGGTGACAGCTAGGTGGCGCTGCGTAGGCATCAAGCAACCTGTGCTATTCAACCAGCTGTTGCGAGACTACAACTCCCAGCATGCCCGACACTGGCACTGCTGGCACATTATGGTAGTACACGTTATACAACATCATTCAGAACGCTGGTGTGATGTATACCTGGAATCTAGGCCAGTCCCTGACAACCATAGATCTCTATTCTGGCACAAGGGACCTCCCCTGTACGCCAGAATTTTTAAGAAGCCAGAGCCTCTTAATAATGATGATGTACCTGCTGCCAGCACTCACAACATTGGAGCAAATTTATTAAGACTGGTGTTTTTTACACTATTCTTAATATACGGCTCGGCTGGTGCATGGAACGGGAGATTTACAAAGAGACTGTGGCCTCTTCATATATCTGTCAGACATCCCTGTGCCAGAATGGAAATTCACTCCATGTAGGAGTTATAATAAATCAGTCCTGATCCCCGCCACTCTCCATCCACATTTGCACAAGGTGGCGGGCAAGGCTTGGATCGGGCCTTGTGGTAAGAACTATACAGCAGGTTTGGCCATCACGTGACCAAAGATCTTAAGCTCAATTCACATCTGCGCCCGGTCTCCATACGGGCATTCTGTTCGCCTCTCCGAATGGAAACGGACCCCATTATAGTCTATGGGGTCCATGGGTTTCCTAAGGTAACCACTTTTTTATGCAGATTAGGTTTCCATTGGGGGGGGGGGGTCTCCAATTGGACCCTCCGAATGGAAACCCATGCGCAGATGTGTACCGGGCCTCAATCTCATGTTGCCTCTCTTGCAAGCAATAAAAGTAAAAGCGGTCACGTAACAACTCACAAATTACCGTAAACTTATGGATTTTTTGTGACCATTATGTCGGGTCAAGATGTGAGTCATAATAAAACCGTGTTCGCATTCATTTGCTGTGTTACAGTCATGGTCAGCACTACACTGCCATCTTTATTCACGTGACGAGTGTCATGGCCAAATTCACTGTAGCTCCAGCCTTATAACTTGTGTCTCCAATACCAGACACAAGTTATACAGGGAATTCATGCATTATCTTCTTAAAAACACCTTGCCGTTTTTGAGGCAGTTTTTGTCAATTCTGCGTCAAAAAACACATTAAAAAAATGCATCCCAAAACCGTGAGGTGGATTTTCCGCCTCCCATTGACTTTCATTGATTTTTTTTCAGGCAGAATCAGCCTGAAGAATGAACATGTTGATTCTTTTTTCCGCTAGCAGAAAATAATTACAAGCGGAATACATAGGACTGTATGGTGAGGCGTTTTTTGGAGGAGGAATTTGAGTCAGTTTCCTGACCAAATTCCTGAGCCAAAACACTCCGTGTGAACGCAGTCTGAGGTAAGCCGGAGGCCGCCTCAGGTTCTGATCCAAAAACAGGTCACCACGACTGAAAGCCGGTGCACTGTACCGGCATCCAGCCGTGCACTCCGCTCCGGATTAGGCCCAATGAATGTCCGGAGGGTGGAGTTTCTTCAGGCTAAATCATGAGGCGGCTTGGCCCAAAGAATGAACATCTTGCTTCTTTTTTCCGGGAGCAGGAAGAAACGGCTCCCGGAAAAAGCTCCTGAGCGGCTCCCATTGATTTCAATGGGAGCCGTCTTTTTGGTCAGGGTTTTGAGGTGATTACGGCCTCAAAACCCTGACCAAAAAACTCAGTGTGAACTTACCCTTACTACGACAGGATACTGATGCAGGGCATGGGCCTTATCGGTAGGGAGTTTTAAGCTGTGGAATCCGCGGAAAGATTGAGCAGGACACTTATTTTTTCCGTGTCCTGCTGCGGTCTCTATCTCCAGTTGCAAACAATGGAAGGCAGAATCTGGGCGGAATTAGCTGCAGATTTGGGCATAAATTCATCCATATAAACTTTTTACGAATAAAAACACCATGGAAAAACTATGCCTGACAGCAGCCTGACAGATCAAATTTCACAGAATTTTTTCCGCAGCATGTGAATGAGATTTGTTAAACTTCTGTCCCCTCAGCTGCCGCTGCAAATCCAGATGGAAAATTTGCCGCAAATTTTAGTTCCCTCTAATATAAAGAGGTATTAACATGACTCAACGTAAGAGATCCCTGATACTGAGCAAATGTTTTTGCATGTAAAACATAAGTTTTGAAATTACATCAAAAATATAAAAATCCCTTCGGGATCTTAAAGCGTACCTCCAGTTATAAACAGCTTGTCATAAATGAATAGTGCTGGTGAATATAAGAAACTCTGTAATATGTCTTATTAAGAATAGCTGTTTACTTCTCCCCTTATTCAGTTGTTCCTCTCCTCATCTCCAATCTGACAGCTCACATACTTTACATTCAGCCTCACACATACAAGTCTATGGATCAGGGAGGGGCTGAGCTAGTTAATTGATTTATTGCCTCATTTTGTATATTATCAGCTTCTTATCTACAACTTAGCCATGTTAAAAAAAATTGTACTCTTCCTGCAGGGACTGGAGAAACAACTCCACCTCACGGCACACTTCTATGACCGACAGCTGCGCTTAGAAAGTAAGAAGGCGTCTGAGGCCCGGGACATCACAAGGAAGCTGCAGGATGAGATTCTAGTACTACAGCAAACGCTAAAGGTGACATTTTAGTTTGGGGGTCTTGGTTCCAAACTTCTTACAGTGGAGCTGCTAGGGGTCCAGGTATGCTAGCCATAACACAGATCCTAAAATACAGGTACACTATGTCACCATGTTTGTCAACAGTCCAATCTTTTTGCACCCCAGGCCCTACACAGGGCATCCAGCTATTATGGCTGTAGAGGGAATCTTTCTCCATCTCCACCAACTCTAACTCTTTGCTTCCTTCTATAAGCTCCATTCCTATTGCAGTTGGAATTTTTTCTCTAGCCCTCCCTGTTCTTGAGCAATAATTTGTATTAGTTTCAGCCCCAATAAGCTAATTCGGCTTCTACTGTCAGGTGGACAGTCCTTGGCTGGACAAGATAGTCTGGGACTGCCCACTTGACAGTAGAGAGCCTAATTAGCATACTGGTTACTGAAACTAACAGAAATGATTACTCAGGAATGGTGAGGGTTAGAGAAAAAAAATCCAGCTTCTCTGGGGTCAGTGGATTGGTGCCTATCGAGGGATGGAAAGATCTGGAGTTGGTGGAGGGGGTGAAAGGTGCCCTTTATGCCGAGAATTTGTTACAGAAATCTCTGCAATTGTAAATCCGTTCCAGTCATCCAAAGATGGCTGATTTGGTGCCAGACACAAAGATTCTTGTGAGCCTTGTTCACATCAATGGACCCGTTGCAAAGATTTTTGCAACAAATATGCCACGTGTGAATATACCCCAATACACACCAAACAGTAAGGCTCCGTTCCCACGGAGTAACGCGCAGCTCATTCTGACATGTAAACATGTGTCAGAGTGAGGCGCTTCAAAACAGATCCCATTGACTTCAATGGGTGCCGGTTTATGCGTGCTACCCATTGAACGCACGTATCACATTGAAAGCAATAGGTAAAAAAAGCCTCCCATTGAGTTCACTGGGTAACGCACGTAAGACCGAACCCATTGAAGTCAATGGGATTCTGTTTTACTGCGCTCTCTCTGACACGTCTTTACATGTCAGAATGAGTGGCGTGTTACTCCGTGGGAACGCAGCCTAAGGCCACGGGAGGTGGTCTATATCAGATGATTCCAGAGAGGACTGTCTGGTGCAAACAATCTCATTAGTTTGAGAAGTTTTGCAGCCTCACACCCTGAGGATATCTCAGCTGTATACACAACATGGTAGCTGTTCTAACCCTGACCACAAGGTAAAGCTGCAGCACATGGCAGAGATATTACTACCCAGCCTCAGTAAAGTCATGGCTTTATCGGGACTTATACACAATTACCTTGTTCCGTTTTTATGATTTTTGCAGGGACACTTAGAACTTTCTTTCCCTTAGAGAAACTTTGAAGTTGTTGGAGTACAGCTTTAATTTTCCTACAAATCATGGCCAACGGTGAAGCATCATAGAGCCTAAAATTAGGTCTTGAAACATTTTCCCACTGCCCATTTTCCTTCAAGCATAGAAGCGCAGAATATTCTAAGGCTGCAATATCACTTCTGACCAGCAGGTGACACAAAGATCCTCATACCAGCATAACATTCCCTGTAATGGCAGGTCCATCATGATGGTTAGCTCTCTTATAGGTTTGAGCGATCGGGTTCGGAAAAGATTGTACCCCGATCGGCGATCGAGCAAATTTCACGATTGGGATCAGCTGGAAAATTACCGGAAATCAGATTTTGAAATCTCAAGATCGGCACAACCCTAAAAGTGACTTTTCCCATAGAGAAGCATTGACTAGGGTTGAGTGATCGGGATCGGGAAAGATCAGATCTCGATTGGCGATCGAGCAAAGGATCAGCTGGAAAATGATCGGAAATCGGATTTTAAAGGGGCTCTAATAAGTTCTTCCCTAAATGTAATAACAGAAGCTTGCACTTTAACCCTGGAATGTACCATTACAGTCCTACAGGGGGGTTCAGATTCTCCATAGTTTCTCTGAATTTTCCAGTAGACCAAATTATTACAAGAATGTCCCCTGAATGTTCTACAGAAATGCGACTTAAAGACAAATATGTAAAAATAAAGTAAATGGTTGGTTGTAATTTTTGTTTCCTTTTATTTTAAGGAAAAGGAGAGAGAACTACATATAAAAAACATCTATGCCCGAAGAATGCCAAGAGGCATATGGAGATATGGTGGCCTGTATGGCGGGGGAGGTAGGTGTGATTTACTGTATGTACGAGAGCAGGACACTCATGATGTCACCAAAAATATCTGAATATTTAGACTCTGTTCACACTAGGGCATAAGCCCATGTGTGTACACCTATAAGGTTTACCAGTGTATACAGTCCAGGCATATAGACATATGAAATGATATGTCATAGAGTATAGCCACCAACAGCCCCACCCAGGAACTCCCACAAACCACTTGGTCAATTTTAACCAAACCCAGGGGCGTAGCTATAGGTGGTCCACAAGTAGCGATCACTACTGAGCCCTGCAACCTCAGGGGCCCTGCAACCTCATGGCCCAAAGTCCTCCCTACAGCATCAGTGGACAGCCATATTATAGATGGCACATGGTAAGTGGGGGTCCCGTTATATATTATGCAATGAGGCCCAGGAGCTTCAAGTTACACCTCTGCCCAAACCCTGTCCCTTTTTCATACCCTCTTCAAGCCCTTTTCCCAGGAGTATTAGTAACTATGCCATAGAGTTACATGCCATGATGCACATAGTGTGATGTCACTGACCTCTAGGACCACCCATTTATAACACCTCATCATGCTTTTGTTGTATGGGGCAACAACCTGGAATAGAAAAGCAACATGGCCAATTGGCAAGGAGAGGCATTGATGTGTGTGACCGGGTAGTCACACAGGGTGTATCACTTGTCACTACTGGCCCTGATGACCTTGTTTTTGTATGGTCAGCATATTCTGGGGGTGCGGATCAGAATGTGTCCTGAGATCAGTCGTTCCGAGGCTACTTAGTTATAACAACACTGAACATATCACTGAAGATGTCTACAACTGTAGATGATACAGTTTAATGCATTGACTACCTCCGAAAGAGCAGCACGTGCGCTGCCGGGGTGCGGCTTCTGTCAGAAATCACTGACTTGTATCTTGTGGTTTTTCAGGATTGACTTTCGCTAAGAGCACCCAGACAGAGAGTGAGACGTGTATACAAGAGCAGCCGAGTGTGCACGAAGGCGAAGAATACGGCGATCCCGGTGACAAGGTAAACAAAATACAATAAGCATAACTGTAGGAACATATATGTTACTATACACTATATGTTGTTCCCTTCCTTCTCCATTGACAAGACTTCTGCTTTCTCTTTGGAGAGACAGCACCACTCATGTCTATAGGATGTACCTGGTACTGCAGGTCAGTCCCATTCCATTGAATACTGCAATCCCAGACTGATCCCATAGACAAGATGTACGCTATATTTTAGTTTTTCTTGCTCGGACAACCCCTATAATTCATTTGCTGATAAAATACCAAAAAATTCCTAAAAAACACTTTTTATGGAGAACTTTATATGTCTTCAAAAATGGAATTTTTTGATGTGCAGAAATTTTTGGGGTTATGATTTTGATGGAAATTTCAGAGATGAGGACATGGTCACACAATATCACTGCAGACCAAGCCACCACACATCCTCCTCCGCTCCTGGATGGTGAAGTGTTACCCAGTGTCTGTGTTCTGGTTCCACGGACTTTTGAGGTTGTTATGACCCCAAAAAACTTCACTCTACATCTTGACCATGAACCTCTTGCCATGTCATTAACCTCCTGGCTGCGTTTACCTCGCGTCTCTTCCTCAAACTGATGCTCATATGCGTGAGGGAAAATTGGTCAGTTGGACTAAGATAGTCGTTACAAAATTATTGCCAAAAATAAATATCCATTGCCCCTTATTTGTGTTTCGTCGTATCCATGGGTCTTGGATCTCCAATAAAGTGGAGCCTGCAATCCCATTGATCTATGTGAAGGTGATGAGCGGAAACACGTAAGGCCACCATTACAAGTATTTAGCATGCTCTTTGGACTGTATAATACTCTTGCAATTTTGAGTAAGTCACATTTTCCATGACTTCCTTAGCATTTGTTTTGTCATATACCTGGACGATATCCAATCCATACAGAACTTATAGGAGTTCTCCAACTGTTGTAAGATTTAGTATATGGCGGGGAAATCACTGATCATGGAGCTCCACCAGCCGGGACTTCACCGATCTTCTGCTTATACACTGTTGCTCCTTCCCAGTCCTGCTCACCAGCTGTGGACGTGACTACCATGGCCCAGACATCCACCAGTCATAATAATACGACCTATCTTAGAGATGTGTTTCTGGGTTACAAAGTATCTGTAGGTCCCCAGAGATGTTTCTCAGTTCTGTGTTGGGACAGGCATGCATCATAATATATAATGGACAGTCAGAAGAGAAGAAGCTCCTGCGGCACTGGAAAGTGACTGTAAATGTGATAGCTCCTCAACTTGGGTCTTCTTCTCAGACTATGGACCTACATAGATTACTATGACATGTTCTTTGGGTCTTGCTTTCCCATTCACATGTCCATGTCCAACTTAGCCAAAGGTCAGTTGTCTATACAGTCACTTTAGCATAATGACCTTGCTGGCAATTTGTACTGCACATTATATCAATATTTTCATACCCTTTCCCATCCTCTGGTTGAACGTGATGGACATTTGTTTTTGTTTTTTTAGCCGTGCTATCTATGTAACTCTCTGTAATTTTCCATATTATCCACATTCTATATTAATATGATATATCGTATCAAACATGAATATTTTTACAGAACACTGAATCAGAGAATGTCAATGCTGTAGAGGAAGAAAGTAACCCTGAGATGGCCGGCCAAGGTGAGTGCCAGAGGAAGACTATCAATCAATTACCAGTGTTTTCTCCACTCAAGATGTATCTGTCCCTGTACCAGTGGAGCTTAAAGAGGACCTTTCACCACCTCCAGTTCTTTCTATCCTTTAATAGGCTCTGCTCCACTGATTCTGACACAATTGAAATTGGTCACCATTCCTGAGCAATCCATGCTGTTAGTTTTGGTGCCTGATATACTAACTAGACTCCTTAATATCAAGTGGGTGGTGTCGGGCTGGAGGCGTGACTCAGAGCTCTGATAAGAGGCAGTGTCAGAGGTCTGAATCACACCCTCTGTCTGCTCCTGCCTGACACCACCCACCTGCCATTAGAGAGGATAGTATATCAAGCCCCAAAACTAGCTCCGGTGATTGCTCGGGAACGGTGAGGACTAGAGAAACAATTCAACCTTTTACATAATCATTGCAGAGGAGTCTATTTAAGGATGTGAAGAAATGGAGCTGGTGGAGGACCTCCTCCACCCCAGTCAGCAGAGTCTGGAGGTTGTGGTTTGCATTTCAATTGTTTGCAGTAATACCAATACAACTGGAGCACATGATGGTGCTGTGCTGGGTCTTGCTGTGGGTACATCTGTTGATCGCGGTGGTACCAGCAGTTGTGTTCTTCACCCCACCAAACACCAGCAATGGCCATCAATGTAAAATCCTGGAAAACCCAAAGAAGTCCAGATCAGCCTCTTAATCCGGAGAAGACATTATGCCTAAACTCAATTTTTCCTCCTGAAGCTTTGGCGCTTGTAAGAGATCAGGAAGGGACAGACGATCCGTTCATGCTGCACAGATCATCTTCCCACCCTGTTACCGATCTCATGCAAGTGCCGGCATGCCACCAATCTCCTCCTGAGCTGGGATGATGGCAGTGACCCTCAGAATCATGTCATTTGGTTGGGTCAAGGAACCCCACCTGACACCATCCAATATTTGTATGGCAAGTATCTTCAAAACAAAAAAGGGAACCATATATACTCTCAATAATGTAGGTGACCATTCAAAAAAAATTTAAAAAAATTGTGTGAAAGATAATTTTCCAAAATCTTTTCGAGGTTTTGTATGGGAACTTTTGCAATATTTTTGTATCCTATTTTATTAGATGTTTTTATTTTTTTTTTATATGTAGAGGCCCCCACATCCGAAGTCTTTCAGGACGAGGAAAATGATGACTTTTTGGAAACAGATGGAAAGTACAAAGAACAAGAAAAGGAAAGCTCAACAGAGGGGCCAATATTAGAGGAACAACTGGGTTTAGAGGAATCAAGACTCGATGAGAAGAACCAGGCCAATGACTTGTGTGATGAAAATAAAGTTGACTTGGGAAGGAGAGCTGACTCGGGTGATACAAGGTCTTTCCTCCCGAGGCTCAGTAGACATTATACATTCACCATCGCCACCGAGAACCTCCACCAAGGCTTCCCAGCGTCTGGACCCATCCCTAGCTATAAAAGTCTATTGCTTCAACGCGACTTCAGTCTTGGCCATGAAGAACTTTCTTTGCCAAAAATTGATACCGGCAATCATTACAAAAAGAAGGGGAAACATCCACAAGTTTCACTGAGCGACAGGAAGAAGAACCTAATGGAAGAACTTTTTGGACCTGGATACGATGTCAAAAATAGTTTCTCTAACGATTTTGTAACTTCAGAAAAGGAGTTAAATTTCTAGTTGGGAATGTAGTCAAAGGTCCATATATATAGATCTTTATTTATGTTTAATAAAGTATAACTTAACCCTACGTATCGCCAATATCGTCTTAACTAAGTAGAAGGACAAGTATTAGGGACTATCAGACTAGAAAGCCGGCCAGTGATCTTGGGCCTGTAGATCCTTAAAGGGGTTGACTCATGACGATGGACTTGGGGTTCCGGATTCATTCCGACCCTTGGGTCATGTAGTCGGAAATCAGCATTCTGACCCTTGGGACGCTCTGCCCCTTTCCTTTTCCTACATAGCCAGCCCCCATAACAACGCTGGTTCCGCTCATGTGACCCAGTGATTGGAACCAGGCCAGAACCCCAGGGGCCATGATCAAGAAACCTCCAAATTAGGTAAATTAATTTCTCAGACAACCCCCTATGTCACTTACACAATACTGCTAGCGCTATGCTCACCAGGACTGTGGAGTTGGAGTTGGGTTCGGATTCGGGGCCCAGTTTTTGGTGGTGTTGGAAAAAAGTTACTGACACTGGTTTTGAGATGCAGCAGCACTGGTGTAGCCTGGCTATGCAGGGAACTACAGCCCATCTTCATTAATTTGAGGGTGGCACCTGTCAGAGCCACTGCCCATGAGTGCTAAATCAGTGTTATTTTCCCTTCATCCTCATGATCGGTGCAGGTCCCAGATATCAGACCTCCAATGATTACCCTTTTGTTGTACCTTCACTTTACAAGATTAAATTGTTTCAATTAGGGGCAACATGGTGGCTCAGTGGTTAGCACTGTAGCCTTGCAGCACTGGAATCCTGGGTTTGAATCTCGCCAGGATCAACATCTACAAGGAGTTTGTATGTTCTCCCTGTTTTTGCGTGGATTTCCTCCCATTCTACAAAGACATACTGATAAGAAAAAAAAAAGTACATTGTGATCCCTATATGGGGCTCGCAATCTACATAATATAAAAAAAAAAAAAAAAATATATATATATATATATATATATATATATATATATAAAAATTTAAAAAAATTATTTCAATCAACCATCATTATGGGAGGGGGCATCTTTAACTTTGATGACCTGCAGTTTTCAGTATGTCTACATTTCCTTGACTATTGATCAGGCGGTGTTATTTAGGCATCAGTCTGGTAATGTTATTTAGGTAAAAGTCTGGTGGAGTTATTTAGGCAACAGTTTGATGGTGTTATTTAGAAAACAATCTGGCGGTATTATTTAGGTAATGGTCTGATGATGTTATTTAGGTAACAGTTTGATGGTGTTATTTAGGAAACAATCTGGCGGTATTATTTAGGTAATGGTCTGATGATGTTATTTAAGTAAGCCTGGTGGTGTTATTTAGGTAACAGTTTGGCAGTGTTATTTAGGTAACAGTCTGGTGGTGTTATTTAGGTAACAGACTGGTGGTGTTATTTAGGTAACAGTTTGGCGGTGTTCTTTAGGTAACAGTCTGACAGTGTAATTTAGTAACAATCTAGTAGTATTATTTAGGTAACAGTCTGGCAGTGTTATTTAGGTAATGGTCTGATGATGTTATTTAGGTAACAGTATGGCAGTGTTATTTAGGTAAGTCTGGTGGTGTTATTTAGGTAACAGTCTGGCAGTATTATTTAGGTAATGGTCTGATGATGTTATTTAGGTAACAGTATTGTGGTGTTATATAGCTAAGTCTAGTGGTGTTATTTAGGTAAGACAGGTGCTGTTGTATAGGTAATAGTCTGGTTGTGTTATTTAGGTAACAGTCTGGCACTATTATTTCATCACATGTGCTGTATACCGTATGGCACAACACATATAGACATCAAGAGATAATATTGCAGAGCCCACCTAGTGCTAGCCCTGAATTCAGCCATTTTAGAGTCATTCTGGGGACATCCTGATATTTTACGTATTTTCTTGGATCGCTCATTGCCTCCATTCACTGTTATGTTGCTCCAGAACATCACAATCTGATAGATTCATCTCCTCGAGGCTGTGAGGACTTAACCAGACAGATTCAGGATCCTTTAACCCTGTCCTTGACATCTCAAATCGACCTGATGCAGCTTATGCTTGACAATGTTAAAATTACCGTATTTTACAATTAGATTCCCGGCGGTCTCGTCTGCTAAATCTCCATCATTTTATCACCGGCAGCGGCGGCGGCAATAAGACATCAGCTCTAGTAATTATGGTGGGGAAGGTAATTGGGCTCGGGATTCAGCAGTCTGACCGTGGTGTGCATCATTCTATTTTTAGCTGTAATCGCCCCTGTTGTCAGGAGAGCAGATCATTTCTTGAGTGTTTGGGTACCGGTGTGTGAAGCAGCCGCCGAGCAGCATTAAGTATGATTTCTAGCCCGAGAAGCTGAGCTGTAATCTCTACAATGCGGTTGCATCAAGTCTGTTTAGATCACAGCCATTTGCAGCTCAACCTGTTTGTTCCCCATCACTGGCTGGAGGACACCGCACATAACACTAGACAGTGCTCCCTACTGCAATGCAGACCACCCCTACCACCCCCTACTCACCCTATATTATCTTTACCACTGGAATATAGCTCACTAAACCATTTCCCTCCAAAACAGTTCTAAAGGAGAATTCCAATTTTGCAACTCTTATTTACATCCAAGCCCAGTTTGCACCTACATATACTATAGGATATATTTACAAGTGCTGCACTTTACTTTTCTCTTGTGGGTTCTCCATTCCTGAGCTATGTACAGAATTCTGCTGGTTTCCTGTTAGTGGGTGGAGCCAGACCCCACCCAGATTCCAAATGGAATAAGCTGAATTTATAGTTTAATTTACAACTTATTGAGCAATCCATATGAAGTTAGCTCCCCCTAGTGGTCACTGTATACGGTTAGTATTGTGTCATTTAACTCTGCAGCTGTTCACCTTCCTTCTGTTGTCTCCATTGTGCCTCTTCTGCCTCCACCCTAAAGCCTGATCTCAGTCACCATTCTTGGTATCCTTGTCTTCTGCCAGGATCGAGCAGGTCTCTCTTGATCTTCCCAAGCCAATTTCATCTAGTTTTGCAGTGTGCTGTGGCCTCCAGCTTCACCCATTCCGAATTATGTTCCTTCGTGTCCCCACTCAGTATAGAGCCCTGATATGGTATCATGCCCCTTGTGGTCCCCACACAGCACAATGACTCCTTTTGGTGCACATAGGGTTGAAGCCAGGACATAACTCCTGATGTCCAGGACAGAGAAACAGCACTCGACATCCAGACCTGTCCCACTAAATCTGGGGTGGTTGTGACGTAGGCTTAAAAAGATTGGCTGGGCAAAAAAAAATTTTTTAAATAGGCCGGAGGTGAAAAATATTTATAAAAAAACCCAAAAAACCTCACCTGCCGATCCTGGTGCTTCAGCACAGTCCAGTCCTTCTGCTCAAGTGTCTTCTAGAAGTGAAACTCCTCACCGGCTGTGGCATCCTGGATCCCTTTCACTGAAGCCACTGATTGAGTCATGTAAAGGCTGAGGACAGTCAGCTCCTTAGGAAGTGACCTCAGAACATCACAGGTAGTGACGTCACCTGTCCTTCACTGAGGCCGCAGCACGGACTTCTGTTGGAAGACAACAATGGATAGGCAGGACTGTACTGCACTGGGAGGCATCGGAGCCCCAGGGAGAGGTGAGTATGATTTCATTTTTATTTTTTTCACCTCCCCCGGCCTATTTAAAATATATAATTTTTGCCTGGACAACCTCTTTGAGGAACTCTCTGTTGTTCGTTGCTGGAGTCATAAGTTCCATAAATGTGCAAAGGTGATTCTTCTGTCCACTGCTTTGGTTTTGACTTTGGTAATGTCTTGACCTTGTTTCTCTGCCATCTCCACTGACCTTAGCCTGTTCTTGACTGTTACTAATCGACCCTGTCCATCCAGACCCACATACTGAATGAGCTGCGCCTGCCCCTGATCTCAGCCTGTCAGAGTATTGCTTCCAGTGTTCAGTAGTTGCTAGTGGAGACTACTCTAAGTACAGTGACCTGGAGAACCCTGCAGCAAAGTCAGAACCCTGTATAGTGAACAAAAGATGAATCTCTTGGACATCTCCTCTCAGTTCAGTCCTAAGTCAGAACTGCATTAACCCTGGGGATTCACATCTCCTTGGTAGACGCTCGAGTCAGTTGGCTTAGGCCATGGATGCTGTTGACGCCATTCCAACTTGATTCCACCAGATTCTTCAGAACTTTATAATGTATCTTGATGCCCTAGTCCCTACACTTCATGTTACACTAACTTTAGTAACAGTATCCACACAACTCTGAAGCTTCACTCATCCTCTTACAATCCTGGTGTGCACTTGACAGCGCCACCTCGTTATGATGGAAGATAAAAAACCTGCAGAGGATTTATAAAACGGTGCATCGTTCTATTCATATCGCATTCAATTCTGACCCACAAAGAGACATTTATTGTTTATGTTATGCAACACTCATTGGGCTACTCCTTAGGGTGTTGTCTGCAACGTAAATGGTCCACTATTGTCTAAGTAGTCCCCTAGTTTTCAACAGGGGACAACTAGGTCACTACCTCTTGAAACAGTCTTGATGTAGGTAACAGTTGATCCAAGCAGTTCGAGGGACATTGATGCTTGCACAGGCAAAATTTGAGGTCAATGTCAGGTATTCAAATCCCGGTCTGACACAGGTATAGATTGGGGTCTACGGCAAAGTTCAGGGTAGGCAGTACAGATTCAAAGTTGGGTAACCAAGCATGGGTCAAACAGATGCCTTGGCAGGATACAAGGTACCTTTGAATCAGAGACAATTTCAGGAAACAGGCCAAGGTCAGGGTTGACAGAACACAATCAGAGTCAGATAAGGGAGCGTTCACACTACCGTCAGTGTCCGACAGGTAGTGTCCGCTCCTAGTGTCCGTTCAAAATCTCGCACAGACATTAGGAGCGGACACTAGCTGTGTCCGTGATACCTGTCATTCATTTAAATGGCGATTGGGTGCGTTCTTTTGCACTCCGTGCCTGTCCTTCACTGTCCGCATGTACAGATGTCCGACTTTTCAAGCGGACTGAAAAACCCGACATGTAGGTCACACATCCACTGGAGGTCACGAGGTATCCAAATCACAGGTCAAGGAGAGGTGGTCTAGGAGGCAAGCAGGGTCATACATAGAGGCCAGAAACAGGAACACAGCAGGAAGGCAAGGAAAAGGCAGGAGTGAGGCACAGGAGAGCTGATCCGCAGAGGAAACTGAATAACCAGCGCCGGGACGGAGCCAGAATGAGGCCTAAATAGCCTCCGGCCCGCCGCTGAGCCCCCCGACCCCCAAAGTACTGTTCTGGTCCCAGGAGGAGACTGGAATGTCCCGAAGACTATTGCAGAAGTTCTGTCCCTCCTCTTCCACCTCCATGGACCGGAAGCGCCAGGCACGCAGTGGAAGCTCTGGACCGCATCCTAACAGTTTTATGCAAGAAAATTTCATTTTGTACTCATTAAGGGTTTTATACTCATTGACAGATTTGGAGACAGGAAGGATTTTTTTCCCCTGACATGGGGCAATTGACATCAAACTCATGGGGTTTTTTGCGTCCTCCTGATCAACACTATAAGGTACAGGATGGATTTGATCAACCTGGTAAAATGGATGTATGTAAAAATATTTTTGTGACCACAAAATGGATTTTGTGATCACAAATGCTGACGAGCAAAAGGGTAACAATGTTTTGAACTTGTAACTCTCAGACTTCATATCTCACCATTGAATCCAGCTTGGAACGTGAGACTACCATCATTAATAGACAATCCTCTTGGCTATTTCCTACATAAATTTAGCATATGATTAGTTCTGAAGATTCTTGTCATTGTTACTGTTTTGCTCCTAAAAATTTAAATAAATTTTTTTATTATTCTGTGCATGCTCTCAATCAGATTCAAGCATGCCTCGACCGAAATCTGATCCCAGGTCTCTTCTACATGTTCCCAATGTTGGTGCATACTGGTTGACTCCCTTGGGTTTGAATACGGCTTCTTCTTCAACTCTACCTGCAAGTGTTGGATTGGGTTGAGGTCTGGGGGCTGTGAGGGCCAATGCTCCGCCTCTACAGTGGCGGCCAAAAAAACCCGCACCATTTCACAAAATGTAATGATTGTAGCAAAATGATTTCTTGTCTTTTTCCATTTCTATCCTCTTGTCTACTGGATGACAAATGTTTGGCAATTTTGTACATGTACATTTTGTACATTTTTCAGTCGATTTCATAATAGGAGGTATACATATCATTTATAGGGACTCAATTTATACGCATCACATACATTTGACAAAATTCACTGGTGGTGCATTTTTTTTGGCCGCCACTGTACTTCATTGTCATTGAACCATTTCTTTGACAATCTTGATGTATGCTTCAGGTCATTGTCCTGCTGGAACACTATGGCGTCCTTTTCATACCCATAGTACTAATGTACAAAGTAACTTGTCTTGTAGGATACGCACCTAAAGCTCAGCACTGACACCACCATTAATACTCATCAAGTATCCAACTCCTCTGGCTTTGAAACAACCCCATATCATCAGGCTTCCTCCATCAAACTTCACAGTTCCTAAAATTTCTCGATCCATTAACTGCCTTTTCTCGTTTCTTCCAGACCCATTTGCACCCATCAGAGCCCAGTCTACTGACTTTCATCCCAACGCTTCACCTTTTTCCAATCTTCTACTCTCTACTTTTCGTACTTTTTTTTGCAAAATCAAGCCGACGCTTCTTATGATGATATTGAAGTCGAGGCTTCTTCAACCTTTTTTTTAAGGCCACCATTCCAGACTGGATGGTGGATGCTGTTTCTCTTTTCTTGGGGATCTTCTTCATGGCTGGTCCTTGATGTGAACCAGTGATGTTTTTCTTGAAATCCACCTAATAACACCCTGAACTATTATGGCATATTAGAACAGGTTGTAGTTTGTAGTAGAGTAGAAGAAAAAGATTTTTCCACCACCAGGAGCAAAACAGTAACAATACATGACAAGAATCTGCAGAACTGATCATATGCTAAATAGTTACAAGTCACATTTATGTATGACATAGTCAAGAGTCAAGTCTATAACATGATGGGAGTCTCACGTTCCAAGCTGTAGTGGGCGGTGAGATCTGAAGCCTGAAAGTCACAAGCTGAGAACATTGTTACACTTTTGCTCATCAGTGAACATCAACTCTGTGCTGATAAAACTTCTGATAATCACTGAAATTATCACAAAAATCTGTGATCACTAAATTCATTCTGTAACACAGAACACATTACAGACAAACAGCACTCCATACCTTTTAGGATGGCTGCCAGGATCGGGTCCATCAAGGACAAGTTAGCAGGCCATGACTTACCATAATCCCTGGATGACTTTATTACCTTGACTACCCATATTGACATCAGATTCTATAGCAGACAAAAGACCGACCCCAAGCCAGGCCTCTACTTTTGTTGTCTGCTCTTCAGAAACAATCTATGCAGGTTGGATGAGGTAAACTTTCCGAAGATGAGGGTCGTCAGAGATGCAGTAAAAATCTTTGTCTTTATTGTGCTGACAAAGACAAGAAACCTCCAGGACTGGCAGAAAGGTCAACATTTGTTGAAAACTCACTTCTTAAAAAGTCACTGTCCGGTCATCCTCACCGTTCCGAAGTCAACCTCACAGTTCAAGCTTTTTTAGCTTCTTCATCAGTCTTTGTTCTTCTAGTACCAAGGGCGTAACTTCAAGATCCTGGGCCCCAATGCAAAGTCTGCAAGGGTCCCACATTCATCATGAGCTATCTATAATGCTGGTGTCTTCTTATGTTGTAGAGAGTTCTTTGGGCCCCCCGAGACTCCAGGCCCTGGTAGCAAATTGCTACCTCTGCACCCCCTATAGCTATCCCTCTGCTTAGCACCATTTCTTTAATTTCTTGGTGCTCTATCTCCAACCATTGTACCTTACAAAAACGAAAGCCATGATCCTCTATGTTAACGTTCTCAAGCCCTCCTATCTACAGATATTTAGATAATGAGGCGTCTACACAATCTGGAGTGTTCGCCAATTGAAGAAATCCGGACGTCAACAATAGGAAGCATTAAATCCCCTCCATATTGTTGGCATTTACTGTAGGACATTTATCTGAGTCTCCTAAACATGTTTTATGCAGGAATTTAGGGGCATAATAAACTCTGTAAAGAATAAAAAATTGGGACAGTTTTTGTGCGAGAACGAAGGACACTCCAGGAATGATTTGTAAATTGGTAAAATTGTCCATTATGTAAAGAAAATTGTTTTCATAAGTCCTTGAAAGTCTTAAAAGATCCTGGTTTCTTCTATTTTTGTTGTTTTAGAAAAAATAAAGGGTATTGACTACCGTAAGGTTAAATAAACAAAAAAATGCTCTGCCTTTGATCTTTTAATGAACTTTGGATTTTACGAATTCAGATGCAAAAATCTTCACCAAGCTGAACCTCATGGGAACCTACAATTTGATCAGTATGATTGTAAGCTGTGCTTAGAAGACCTCAATAACTGTGCTGGGCATTTTATTATGGTCTTTGGTCTCAGCCATGTTCCTTCCATCTTCCAGGCATTTGTTAATGACATGTCCCAGGACTTGGATGTCCACTTAATTCTGCAGCTTGTCTGGAAAAGTCATCTCTACACCAAATTAAATATGTTTCTATATAGTGTGTGTGTGTGTGTGTGTGTGTGTGTATATATATATATATATATATATATATATATATTTATAGGAAGGATAACAGATGTAGTTAAGAACCAAAGTGAGAATCAGCACTAGATCACTGATTTAAATGGTCGACACGGCGTCATGTGTCTAACACCCCCCCCCCCCCCCCCCCCGAGTCGCACCCAACTCCAACCCAACATGGTGTTCACCAGAGCCCCAGATGGTGGGGATGGACTTGGATGCACTGCTGTGCAGAGCAGTACGAGTCAGGAAACACCAAACACAGGGCACCCGAAATCACGGTAAACCAGACACTGAGATCTCTTACCAGCAGATGTTTCGGGTTGCAGTGTACATCCAAGGATCCAGAAGGCTGAGGCAGGTGGTCAGCAGGTGGCAGTAGAGAGCAGTTGCATAACTAGGAATGGCGGGGTCCTGTGGCGAACTTTTGACATGCCCCCCCCCGACCAAACCCCTCCTACGCATTCCTGCGCACTCTATTATGCCCCATATTGGCCCCTGCACACAGTATTATCCCCCATAGTGACCCCTGCACACAGTATTATGTCCCTTAGTGGCCCCTGCACACAGTATTATGTCCCTTAGCGGCCCCTGCACACAGTATTATTCCCCATAGTGGCCCCTGCACACAGTATTATTCCCCATAGTGGCCCCTGCACACAGTATTATGCCCCCATAGTGGCCCCTGCACATAGTATTATGTCCCTTAGTGACCCCTGCACACAGTATTATCCCCCATAGTGGCCCCTTCAAACAGTATTGTACCCCATAGTGGCCCCTGCACACAGTATTGTACCCCATAGTGGCCCCTCCACACAGTATTATCCCCCATAGTGGCCCCTGCACACAGTATTATCCCCCAATGGCCCCTGCACACAGTATTATCCCCCATAGTGGCCCCTGCACACAGTATTATCCCCCATAGTGGCCCCTGCACACAGTATTATCCCCCATAGTGGCCCCTGCACACAGTATTATCCCCAATAATCCAAAATTTATCACAAAAGAATCAGGATGGCACTACTGACTCGATACATGTATGGATCCAATCAGAAATTAATAAGCAGGTCCACGAGAAGACGACCAATATATAGAAGTCTGGGGGTGCTCAACATCCAAAAAATAGCATTTGAAAATAAACAGTGCAAAAAAGAAAAAAGGAGGAGCACTCACCCATTGACAATTTTCTTCTAAAAAACATCCTTTATTAGGGTAAACATTAATGTAAAAACAACCATCTGAGAGGGAAGGAATAGCATATATGGCGACAGAAAAGTCCTCTGAGCGCTTTTTCAAGCCTCCAATGCAATTCTGTTACTCACCTATCTCCCGGCTCCTACGCTGTCGGCCTCCGAAGTAGTCCATCTTCAATGAAAAAAAGACCCCCTAGTATAATGATAGCAGTGGTAGCAGCTGTCACTGGCCACTAATGTCCCGGACCCTGTGGCAGCTGCCTCTGCTGCTATGGTAGAGTGTAAAGCATAGTCGTACAGTCTGGGTCGTCAAAAAGAGGGCAACACAGTACAGTGGGAAATCCAAAGGGAAACGTCAGTCTGGCTGAGTCGGTAACAGGAGTGGTAGTGTAGTACAAGCAGAGGTCTAGAGGTAAGCCGGGGTCATAAACAGGAGCAGGCACAGTGCACAAATCAGCAGGCAAAGCAAGGAGTCAGAAACACAGGCAATCAGATAACAAGTGAACACTACAGGACACTAGCTACAACTGAACAGCGGCGGTCTAGAGCCAGAGCCCTCCTTAAATGGTCTCTGGTCCGCCACTAGGCTGAAACTGGAAGACCCCCATCTGGCTCAGGAGGAGACTGGCAAGCCCCGCACATCACTGAAGAGGTTCCAGCCTGGCTACCGAGAACGGAAGCAGGGACTCGGGAACACAATGAGGAGAGGGCCAGCAGCCTCCGCACAAAGCTGCGGAAGCCCCAGTCCTCCCCGCAACAGGCACCACATGATTTCAGGCATTGACAAACAGTTTATTTCTACTTCTGCTCTCACCAAACAGGAAGAATTGGACTTGAAAGACTGAAACCACCTTGTTGGTTTTAAAGCAAGCTTATGCTTTCAACCCAGTCCTCCACTCGCCGGATTTCAACAAGTTTTTTTTTTTTTTTTTAAAGCGGATGCCTCTATAGGGTTAGGGGAAGTTCCCTCTCAAGTATCTCCAAAACTCACACCTGCAGCTTCATCTCTAGAATGGTACAGGGTTTCCAATGCATTAAACGTCTGCTCAACTGAAGAATCTAAAAAGTTGAGAAAAAAACTGTATTAAATACACAGAGTCATGGCCAATCTGCAAGAATCCATTGAATTTGTTACAAAAAACTATGATGGGTTTTCCACTTTAGGAATTGTTTTGATTTATCTACATTTCCACGCCTGCTTACAGTTGACACTGGGATATTACATGTGATGAAGAATCCATCATATATCCATCACTTGGGTCTCTTACTCTACACTCTCAGATGTTTCCTCCCAGACACAACCTTCTATTATGAAAGATAAGAGGCTACCAATCCAGATGTTGCTGGCACGCTCTCCATCATGTTCACAACCAGACAAAAGGACATGTGTCCAAAAAAGACAGACAGAAGGACAGGCATCCAAACATGGTACCTAGAAGGACATGCACCCAAACATGGCAGATAAAAAGATATAGGTACAAACATGACAGACAGAAGGACATGCATCCAAAAATAGTGGAAGGACAAATGTCAAAATACTAATCAAAAGGACATAGGTGTCCTCACAGCAACAGAAATGTAGTCATGGCAGGCCAGTCAGGCCAATCCTACAATGTGGAAGGACATATGTATCCAAATATGGCAGGCAGAAAGGCAAACATGGTGGAAAGACAAACTCATACACATAGAAACACTGAACAGAAGGACATATACATCCACATGGCAGCAGGAATACACACATGGCGGAAGCCCAAAGGCCAATCATACATAATGGAAGGATAGATGTATCCAAACATGCCTGT
The DNA here is from genome assembly GCF_031893055.1 of Leptodactylus fuscus. Lineage (NCBI taxonomy): Eukaryota > Metazoa > Chordata > Amphibia > Anura > Leptodactylidae > Leptodactylus > Leptodactylus fuscus. The sequence continues at coordinate 26,153,575 of NC_134266.1, read as the reverse complement.
GTTCTACCACAGAAGGACAAATGTGTCCCCAGAATTACAGACATGGCTCAGGAATACAGACAGAAGAAGAGCCTGCACCCATACAGCAGATTATGGAAAAAACAATTGTCTCTCCCTTGTGGTCAGACCCTGGAACCTCGAGATATTACAGGACAGTTGCACCCATTTGGGTTGTGATATTCCTCCTGCAACACTCTTTTACGTGGTGACTCTTCTAGACTGCCATTTTGTATGAACAAATTCCTTCATATTGAAGAAGCCGAAGTAAAATCTCTCTTCGATACACCAGGCGGTAGAATCGTTGTGATCATTTCAAGTTGCCCTCCAGTCTTTCCACATAAGGAAACATCAAGGTCACTAGCAATGCCGCAACTTTATCATGTCGCATGGACAACCACATACAAACCAGCCTGAGTGCCACTTTGCATGTCTGTCAAATGCTGTGAGCTCAATTTCAGGTGCACAACTCTGGTCTCCATCTAACCCCACATTTTACGTTCCCTTATTGGCTACCAGAAGTCTTAACAATGGTGGAGAGTTATCAAAACTGGTGCAAAGCAAAAGTATAAGGGTAAGTTCACACAGGGTTTTTTGGTCAGGATTTTGAGACCGTACCTGCCTCAAAATCCTGACGAAAAAGGTGGCTCCCATTGAAGCGACATGCTCATTATTTCAGGCAGATTTGCCTCACGACATCCGCCTGAAGACACTCCCTCCCGACTAGGCTCATTCATTTGGGCCTAATCCAGAGCAAAGTGCGCGACTGGATGCCGATGCAGTACACCGGCATCCAGACGCAGCTACCCGTATTTTGGTCCAGAACCTGAGGCTGCAGCAAACATGGTCACCTGCTCCACTTTGTGCATCAGTTTTCATAAATTTTCCTCGATATTGTTAATTGGCCTTCAGCAGAAACAAAACTATTCCATTGCTTTAATGCTTTAGAATTGGAGGATTTTCACCTTCCCACAAGTATTCTAATCCTACAATAAATGAATTTACATTGTGAAACCAAACAAACATCTAAATACAAATCTTCACAATGAAAAGCAAATCTAATGCTGCTTATTTCAAGGTAATGCGGATATCGATTGTCTAGGAACATTTTATGGGGCTACAAAAACAGGACTATTAACAATGGGGAGTGTTATGAAACCACAGACGTGCGGAGTAGGTCCATGTACTGACTTCATGATCATATGTGGTATGTGTTATGTCAGGTCTAGATTGTAATATACATAGGGGGCTCATATCAAACACAAAATGGGTCCTCCCTTCTAGTCCATGGTCACATGACCACAGACCTCCTCCTGGAACAGAAGGATCTGGTCGTAATTTGCTATCTCCTTCATTACCTTTTGGCCTGTTCTGTTAATAGTGAAGCCTGCCACGTTGGTGATGTTGGCAGCTTCTACATCTGTATCATCGATAACATCATACAGGTAGCAAGTGAGTGACTACAAAGTCACCTCTAAATGAGGTTGTCTCTTGGGCCTACAAAAGGGTTATCCGGTAATCTAGAAGGTCAGTCTGACCCTAATACTTGAGGAGTAAGGGCTAACCTTTGAAAATAGACTAGATGCCAAATAAAGTATGATGGGCCACAACATGTTTCTTCCATCTGTATGATGGCTTCCCTTAGCAGCCCTCTTTTGGGCCAGATTCATTGGTTGAGGTTCAACATCTTAGGAGTCTTTTGAGGAGCACCATAGGCAGCTTTACACTGCCCATAGGGAAATGGGTTGGGGGTCATCAAGACCATAGGGAAATCGGATGGGGTCAATATGCCCATAGAGAATTGGGAAGGTGTCAACCTGCCAAAGGGAAACAGCAAGGAGTCAACCTCTCCAATTATATATTGAACAGTTTCATCCTTCCTATAGGAAACTGATGTGGCACTTTTTTTTTGGATGGGGTTACCAAGACTGATCAATGTGGCAGGGTTACGGCCCAATGAAAGTAAATAGCAGCCTTTGTCAGTCTTGCAATTCTACCAAAGTACTCCTAACATTAGCCACGCAAGCAAGAAATTAACTTCTCGAATCCCCAATTTTGTTCATTTGGTTCGAGATCTCATGTTCTCCTCAAGTTCACCCATTATGACTCATGAATGATATGGAGATAGGCCTACACTTTACCTCCAAGTTACAAACTTTCTCTAAACACTTACAAAGGTACAGTCTAAAGCTTCCGGGCCCCAGTATGGCATGTGTGTCCTCTATTTTGGTGGAAGGGTCATTTGGCCATACCTATCTGCTGAAAGTAGTTCTTGTATAGCTCTGGAAACTCATGCCATGTTCCTGAAGTTCTCAGGCTACGAGGCCAATAAACTTTTTGTAGAGACTCCCTTAGCAATAACCACCATGGCACATATCACAACAATACCAAACCTGTTTACTCTCAATTCTCTTGTTGCCAATTAACCGAGATCCAAGGTTGAAGGAGACTTCTGAAATCTCTGGTGGCAAATATTATGTAGTATGGAAGTGTCTGTATGACTCATTGGATATATCTGCGTATAGCGTTAGTCAGGGATAACAATATGGAGGAGCAGGGAACACTTGGGATAATCTACAGATTGTATCAGCCTTAAGGTTTAGGGGGCAGATATGGACATTTGTGGTGTGTTGTGGCCAATTTTTGCTTGGCATCAAAACTCATCCTCGTGACATTTTTTATATCTGCATATACTGTAAATACAAAATACAAACATTTCAAAACCACAAAAATAAACCTAAAAATAAGCCTAATGAAGTCATAAAACCTCCCAATATCTGTTTCAAGAAATGCTCATCGGCTCATCTGGCCATTTTGTTTCTGGCCATACTTTTTCGTCATGAACCGGAAGGGCTATACTCTGGTGTCTCTTCAGATACATGGAGGCCCAGGGGAGGTGCGGAAACATAATACACTGTTATACTCACCTCCCCTGGGCTCTCTCCTAAGTGTTATGATGCTGGCACCCTACATGACTGTTGAGGTCCAATCACAGGACTTGGTGATTCCCTGGGGTGTGTGACATCAGTCAGGGTGCCCGAAGAGAAGGATGCTGAGGGACTAATGGGCGCCACAAGGGAGCCTAGGAGAGGTAAGGCCAAGTGTTTTCTATGAAGAGAGACCAGAGTATAAAAATGATTTGTGGGTGATGAACACCCAAAAGGTTTGGATCGAGCCAGAAATTTTTGGAATTGGGTCGAATCTGTTTCCAGTTCTTTCATCTCTAGTTGTACCCTTTTTGTCCCCAAACCAACAGCTGTTCCTAGGGATCTTTTTGGGAATCTGAAGCAAGGGTTCAGCTACCCTATAGCACCGCCACATGAGATATGAAGTATTACACAGGATTAATTCAAATCAATGGACATGCAGTTTCCTCCGGAATAAGAGATGAGCTAACTAATTTGGCTAATAGATTAAGATCTTGAATAAGGGACCCTTCCCCCTCTATTAAAAGAATTCCCTAAAAAGCCTTGGAAAATTAAGTTTCTAAACCAGACAACCCCTTTAAGCCTGTACGTATCAAAAAAAAAAATGCTAAATGGAGTCTGTTCATTAAGGCCCCAACTCCCCTGTGATTAAGGGGATTAAAATGGAAAGAAAACAGCACAGTGTCTCTGGAAATGATTCTATAATGAAATTCTGTGAAATTTTATGATTTAGAAGGAGAGTATCCGACATGCTGGAAATTATCACACAATATGGCCATTGTGGTACAGAGACGAGACCGTATGTCTAATTGTTATAGAATGGATTTACATAGATCATCTAAAATAATAATAGCAACTAAAAATATGATTAAAAAAAAATTAAAAATAATTTGGAAATTTAATACAATACATATTTATCTCTCCTGATTTATTTTCTGCTCTCTCGATCTTCCTTCTTAGAAATAATTTAGCAGCCTCCATGAAAATTTCTACTGTTAGCGTCCACACCAACCTATAAAATATGGGTCACTCCATAAACTGAGAACATCCGATCTACGTTGTCTTTTGTTCTGAATCATTCTCCCCTGTTGTCTGTTGTAAGACACAGAGCAGCAGCTGGCGGCAAAACGCAAAACCAACATTTTATTCAGTGGCCCTTTTTAACTCTGCTGTAGTCACAAATTGCTTAGTAGGGCAATGCCGGGCCAAACCATAACCACAATGAGGGGAGAACCATAGACAGTGACAGAATTATAATCCTCGGCTATATAGAATGTGGATTACAGTCAAAGCTCCATTTTTTTTCTAAGGATTTTGATTTTTGATAGTAACATTTGTTTATTTAATATGGTTTGGATTTTTTTTTTTTTTTTTTTTTTTAAATCAACCACAAAACCGTGATTATTTTTAATACCATTCTGTTGAATCATTTATTTTTTATTTAGGTAAAATTATTTTATGCTTGTATTTTTTTTTAAATTTGTATTCACATATTTGAGACTTTATACATATTTTTTATTATGTACATAATATATATATACATAAATTTATTTTTTCATTGATATATTTTCAGCTTTATACAATTTGATTTATATTATTTCAACCTACAGTATATATATATATATATATATATATAAAATATTTACATATTTTATGTATTTATTTTTATTTACATATATTTTTAGCTTTGTATAATTGTGCTTATATTATTACAGATTAAGTATACACTTTTTTAAAATATTTTTTATAATTCTGTTTATGATTTTTTAAATTATATTTTTGCTTATTTTAAGCATGCGTGTGTATTATATTGGTACAAAATACACAATAAAATAATGATATAAAATAATAATAATCATAATAATACAAAATAATAATAAAAAATAAAACCTAAAACCATGATAAATATTCCAGCTATGCACAGCATGCTTCAAAACCAAATAAGTATAGGATTTTTTTATTATTATTTTTAATTCCAAAAATATATTTTTGTTGATTTTAAGCATGTGTGTGGCAGTATTATACTGGTTCCAAATTTTACAATTTAATACAAAATAAAAACTAAAAAGCATGCTAAATATTACAGCTACACAACATGGATTTGATGACACTTTAAAATTAAATAAATGTGGAATTTTTTTAAAATCTAAAAATTTATTGTTTTAGTCAGAATCTTTAGCCAATGCAGTAAATAAAAATGCTTAAAAATGACTAGCAATGTAGGTTTAGAGAGTCTCCTGTACTAATGATGGTGGATTGGGAGGAGTGAAAATATGTTTATCTGCAAAGCTGCAAAAAATAATTTAGGATGGCAGATTCTAAATACTGCATGGGCAGAGCAAGCCTCTTGTCGCTGACTGGAAAATGCAAAAAAAAAAAAATGCAGAAACACGAGCAAACATCTGCTGTGTTACAGAAAGGTTTGTCTGCGTTGCCCGTGCTGTTTGTGTGCCTTCCTAATGAGAGTGTTCAGCCCTCTCCACTCCCGCCATTGGTGGATCCATCCTGTGTGTGAGCCGTGTGGAGCTGCCTCCTGGCATTGAGCCATCGCTGCCTTAAAATGGACGTTTGAAAATAGAATCCGTGCAGGATGATCATCACAAATGTCACGTAGACGGTCAAAAATGACAAAGACAGACTGAGTTTAATAAAAAAATAAATAAAATACAAAAATAAAATTAAAAAAATCAGCCTACTCTAGACGTCGAGTTTACTCCTTGCATCTCAGTGCCAGCCTGCAGGAATATTATATTTACAGTGCCTATGTATACATCCATAACTACCCCCTCCCCAAATCCATTACGTAACATATGGCATGGCCCAGTAAAAAAAAATAAAAAAAAATGAAATACCGAACTTGGGGGAAAAATGAAGCTGAGTGATCTGCCTTTGTGTGTCAGAGGAGGAAAAGCAATTCAGGCTAATGAAGCAGCGAGGTTGGTCTCTCTGATTTCATTTGGACATATGGGGGGGTTACGATCCTAATTTTATTTGGTTTTGGATTTTTTTTTAATGAATTTTTGTTCTGTTCGTCCCTAGGTTGTAGGGTTTTGTAGAAGGCGATCTCGCATCCTGCATCCATAGCGCATAAACCGAGGGACAGGCGAAGATTAAACAGCGAGCGGAGGGGGATAGGGGGAGGGAGGGGGTTGTCAATTTTAACAGACTGTCATAAAGTGTATTCGGTGATTTCTTCCTGCATCCAGCTTTTCTATCAGCATAAAAATTAGGAAATCTGCATTCCTGATGGGCTTTATGAACAATTCTGTATCATGTCAGGAATGGTCATGAAAAAGAAGAAGAGCTTAATATAAAAAAAAAAAAGAAAAAAAAAAAGGGGAGACGGAAAGAAGAAGAGGAGGAAGAATGGAGATTGTTGTGGAATTCTGGAGAAAAATACAATAAAAAATATTTGCATGTGAACAAAGGATATTGTCATGTGACCAGACGCTGAAAACCAAACTATTCCCTATCAGACTAGTTGCCACACATATCTCGGCATGTATAACATTATTATTATGCCCCAAAATATACACCATATATACGCTTTTATATATTGGCCATTAAAAAAACAAAAAAATTTAGCTTTTTTTTTGTAAAAAAAAAAAAGCAGCTTAGAGGTTGCGTCCTTCAGGTTCTGACTTTGCACCGGTTAGTGTCCGGTGGTGCCGTAGTCTTAATCCCCAACTTTTTTACATTAGATATCTCGCGCAAAATGAATAAGAAATTTGCCCCATTGTGTCCACATAATATATTACGCATTGTCCAAGTAATACTGCCATATTGTGCCACATGATGCGATATACAGCAGTCAAGAAATACTGCCATGTTGTGCCACATAATGCGATATACAGCAGTCAAGTAATACCGCCATACTGTGTTATATAACATATTATACAACACCTAAGTAATACTATCATATTGTGTCAACATAATACATTATATCATATCCAAGTAAAGACACCATACTTTGCACACATAATATAGCATTCAATAATACACATAGTACCACATGTAAGTAATACCACCATATTGTGTCCACATAACATTATACAACATCCAAATAAAACAAATATACTGTGCACATATAATACAGAATCCAAGTAATACCACCATACTGTGCCACACAATACATTATACAACACCCAAGTAATACCAACATATTGTGCACACGATAATTTATACAGAACCCAATCAATACCACCATATTGTGCCATATAATACACTATGAAACAACCCAAGTAATACCACCATACTATGCAACATAATGCATCATACAGCACCCAATAATACCACCATATTGTGTCCAAATAATACATTATATAACGTCCAAATAAAACCACTATACTGTGCACACATAATACAGCATTTAAGTAATAATACAGAATCTAAGTAATAATACAGAATCTAAGTAAAACCACCATATTCTGCACACAATACATTATACAATGCCACCATAGTATATGCCATCTAAGTAATACCACCATACTGTGCACACATAATACAGCATCCAAGTAATAGTACCATAGTGTGTCCACATAATATATCATACAGCATCCAAGTAATACCATCATACTGTGCCACAATATACATTACATAATTCATTATACAACCCCCAAGTAATATCACCATATTGTGCACACATAATGCATTATACAGCACCCAAGTAATACCATCATACTGTGCCACATTATACAATACATTACACAATTCATTATACAAAACCCAAGTACCATATTGTGCACACATAATATACTATACAGAACCCAAGTCATACCATCATATTGTGCACATACAGTCCTATGAAAAAGTTTGGGCACCCCTATTAATCTTAATCATTTTTAGTTCTAAATATTTTGGTGTTTGCAGCAGCCATTTCAGTTTGATATATCTAATAACTGATGGACACAGTAATATTTCAGGATTGAAATGAGGTTTATTGTACTAACAGAAAATGCGCAATATGCATTAAACCAAAATTTGACCGATGCAAAAGTATGGGCACCTCAACAGAAAAGTGACATTAATATTTAGTACATCCTCCTTTTGCAGAGATAACAGCCTCTAGTCGCTTCCTGTAGCTTTTAATCAGTTCCTGGATCCTGGATGAAGGTATTTTGGACAAACAATTCAAGTTCAGTTAAGTTAGATGGTCGCCGAGCATGGACAGCCCGCTTCAAATCATCCCACAGATGTTCAATGATATTCAGGTCTGGGGACTGGGATGGCCATTCCAGAACATTGTAATTGTTCCTCTGCATGAATGCCTGAGGATTTGGAGCGGTGTTTTGGATCATTGTCTTGAGGTCAACCTCAGTATCTAGAAGCAAAGCTATGAGTAAGAGACCTTGCGTCTTGAAACGCGTCAGCTAGAGCTATCAGAATGTGGTTTTAATCACCATTTTTCTTCTTTTTTGTCATTTCACATCTATTTACTTTTGTGTGTTTTTTAACCATGTCGGATTAAAAGTTATTTTTTAACTTACCTGGTCGAGCGGATCCTACTATCCTTTTCTATATGCTTCAACTACAAAGTGCCTTAGTCAGAGGCCAGGATCGTGCACCCAGGAATTATAAGGACTTATCAAGCTAACTGGAGGTGGTGAGCTATATGCTTATTTTTCTTATCTAAGAATATAACTACTATAATACTACTCCTACGTACAAGAATATAACTACTATAATACTGCTCCTATGTACAAGAATATAACTACTATAATACTACCTCCTATGTACAAGAATATAATTACTATAAGGGTGAGTTCACACTGAGTATACGCCAGCTTATTACATGAGCAGAGCTAGCCGTACACACGGGCACTTCCCATTCACTTCAATGGGAGTGCTCGTAGTGAAAAAAGCAGCCCATTCATTTCTATGGGGAGCGCTCGTATGCCGACTCCCATAGAAATGAATGGGAACTGCTTTATACGCCGCTGATTCTGAACATGTTTTACGTTTAGAATAAGCTGGCGTATACTCAGTGTGAACTCACACTAATAGTACTCCTATGTACAAGAATATAACTACTATAATACTACTCCTATGTACAAAAATATAACTACTATAATACTACTCCTATGTACAAGAATATAACTACTATAATACTACTCCTATGTATAAAAATATAACTACTATAATGCTACTCCTATGTACAAGAATATAACTACTATAATAGTACTCCTATGTACAAGAATATAACTACTATAATACTGCTCTATGTACAAGAATATAACTACTATAATACTGCTCCTTTGTACAAGAATATTACTACTATAATACTGCTCTATGTACAAGAATATAACTACTATAATAGTACTCCTATGTACAAGAATATAACTACTATAATACTACTCCTATGTACAAGAATATTACTACTATAATACTGCTCTATGTACAAGAATATAACTACTATAATAGTACTCCTATGTACAAGAATATAACTACTATAATAGTACTCCTATGTACAAGAATATAACTACTATAATAGTACTCCTATGTACAAGAATATAACTACTATAATAGTACTCCTATGTACAAGAATATAACTACTATAATACTACCTCCTATGTACAAGAATATAACTACTATAATACTACTCCTATGTACAAGAATATAACTACTATAATACTACTCCTATGTACAAGAATATAACTACTAGAATACTACTCCTATGTACAAGAATATTACTACTATAATACTGCTCTATGTACAAGAATATAACTACTATAATAGTACTCCTATGTACAAGAATATAACTACTATAATACTACTCCTATGTACAAGAATATAACTACTATAATACTGCTCCTATGTACAAGAATATAACTATTATAATACTGCTCCTATGTACAAGAATATAACTACTATAATACTGCTCCTATGTACAAGAATATAACTACTACAATACTACTCCTATGTACAAGAATATAACTACTATAATACTACTCCTATGTACAAGAATATAACTACTATAATACTGCTCCTATGTACAAGAATATAACTACTATAATACTACTCCTATGTACAAGAATATAACTACTATAATACTACCTCCTATATACAAGAATATATCTACTATAATACTACCTCCTATGTACAAGAATATAACTACTATAATACTGCTCCTATGTACAAGAATTTAACTACTATAATACTACTCCTATGTACAAGAATATAACTACTATAATACTACTCTTATGTACAAGAATATAACTACTATAATACTACTCCTATGTACAAGAATATAACTACTATAATACTACTCTTATGTACAAGAATATAACTACTATAATACTGCTCTATGTATAAGAATATAACTACTATAATAGTACTCCTATGTACAAGAATATAACTACTATAATACTGCTGCTATGTACAAAAATATAACTACTATAATACTACTCCTATGTACAAGAATATAACTACTATAATACTTCTCTATGTACAAGAATATAACTACTATAATACTACTCCTATGTACAAGAATATAACTACTATAATACTACTCCTATGTACAAAAATATAACTACTATGATACTGCTCCTATGTACAAGAATATAACTACTATAATACTGCCACTGATTATAAAGAATGTGAACAGTGAGGCCTAATGCACACGACTAAGTTTCCATACCAAGGGTCATTTTATAGTGTATTGCTCTTGGACAACATCTGGATGCCATCTGTTCCCCAGGGATTTGAATAGGGTTCTGTTCCGATACCATGGACAGATCACTCAGTCGTGTATATGGGGCTTATAGGATTGTGGGTTTTTCTTTAGTTATAGTCAGTGTAAATTGTACAACATTACAAGGATGCAAAGAATAGGCCGCAATAGTCATTACAATGTTATTCTGCTTTATTGAACATGTGACATAATAAGACATACAATGACCTCATCACATACAATGACATCACACACAGGGTCAGGCGGGCCGATCAGCACAATAATACATCATAAATCAATCAGTACTATGAATAAATAGATGGTGGACCTCTGGTGGACTGTAAACAATGGATGCCTATGGATGTGGGGTGTCCGCAGCTTGTAGGAATAGTGTCCTCCGCACGGCTCAGCTGATGGGGTACAGCATGATGGCCACAACTTTGTTACACACCACAAGCCAACAGGTAATCCCTACCCCGTCTGAAAGAGAAGATACATGTAGAGTGAATGCTACACAATACATCTATACAAGGATGGGACAATACAGCCATTCAGTGCCCAAGTAATACCGCCAGACATTGCCCATTAAAACACGTAAACATTGCTCATACAATACAACCATTCACTACTCAAATAATACCACCATGCGATGCCCCATAATACACCAAAACAATATTAATACAATACTGCCATGCATTAGCTAAAGATTATCGTCATACGATGTCCCATAACTTGCCAAAAAATGCTTGAACACCACAGCCATTCAGTGACCAAATGATACCACCATATCATACCACATAATACTTCTAAACAATGCTCACACAATACATCCATTTGGAACCAAAATAATACCGCTATATAGTGCCCAAAAAAACACCTAAACAATGCTCATACAAAAAATGTCATTCAGTACCCAAGTAATAGCACCATATAATACCACATAATACTTACAAACACTGCTCACAAAATACAGCCATTCAGTGTTCAAAAAAATACTGCCACACAATGCTACATAATACACCGAAACACTGCTCATAAAATACAGTCAATGAGTGCCAAATAATAGCACCAAATTTTGCCACAGACAACTTCCAAAATTTGCTCACAAAGTACAGCCATTCAGTGTCCGAATAACAATGCCATATCATGGCACAAAATATTTCCAAACAATGCTCACAAAATACAGTCCTACGAGATATACATCAGGAATGTTCCCAGTGAATAAGCTCAACGTATCCATAGGCCGCAAAGCCTGACGAAGGCCAGACTGTGTGCTTTTGCCCTCTGATAGGTTCATATAATGCAATAGTACAGCACAAGTCACACGGAAGTCGTCACAAAAGAATCTATATGAAAGCCGAGGACCTGGCTGAGGAGTCTGTGGTTCACTGGAATGCAGAATACTGTAGCCACAAACCAGTCATCACGGCCACAGTGTTGGCTTTATATATTAGGACGTGTGTGCGGCTGGTGCCAAAGGATACAAGAGCGACCTACATAACAATAATAGCGCCATAATAACTCATTACTATCTGCAGGAAGAAGCCTGCACGAATGTCATAGAAGAATATTACATCGGTGTTATTAGTGATAGTATAGTGAGTGCAGCTCTGGAGGATAAAACAGGATGTAACTCAGGATCAGTACAAGATATGTAATATAATGTGTATACACAGTGACTGTAGCAGCAGAATAGTGAGCGCAGCTCTGGAGTATAATACAAGAGATGTACACAGTGACTGCACCAGCAGAATAGTGAGCACAGCTCTGGAGTATAATACAGGATGTAACTCAGGATCAGTAATGTAATGTATGTACACAGTGACTGTATCAGCAGAATAGTGAGCACAGCTCTGGAGTATAATACAGGATGTAACTCAAGATCAGTACAAGATAAATAATGTAATGTATGCACACAGTGACTGCACCAGCAGAATAGTGAGTGCAGCTCTGGAGTATAATACAGGATGTAACTGAGGATCAGTACAGGATAAGTAATGTAATGTATATACACAGTGACTGTATCAGCAGGATAGTGAGTCCAGCTCTGGAGTACTATATAATACATGATGTATCTCAGGATCAGTACAGGATAAGTAATGTAATGTATGTACACAGTGACTACACCAGCAGAATAGTGAGTGCAGCTCTGGAGTATAATACAGGATGTAACTCAGGATCAGTACAGGATAAGTAATGTAATGTAATGTATGTACACAATGACTGTACCAGCAGAATAGTGAGTGCAGCTCTGGAGTATAATACAGGATGCAACTCAGGATCAGTACAGGATAAGTAATGTAATGTAATGTATGTACACAGTGACTCCACCAGCAGAATAGTGAGTGCAGCTCTGGAGTATAATACAGGATGTAACTCAGGATCAGTACAGGATAAGTAATGTAATGTATGTACACAGAGACTGTACCAGCAGAATAGTGAGCGCAGCTCTGGAGTATAATACAGGATGTAACTCAGGATCAGTACAGGATAAGTAATGTAATGTAATGTATGTACACAATGACTGTACCAGCAGAATAGTGAGTGCAGCTCTGGAGTATAATACAGGATGCAACTCAGGATCAGTACAGGATAAGTAATGTAATGTAATGTATGTACACAGTGACTCCACCAGCAGAATAGTGAGTGCAGCTCTGGAGTATAATACAGGATGCAACTCAGGATCAGTACAGGATAAGTAATGTAATGTATATACACAGTGACTGTATCAGCAGGATAGTGAACGCAGCTCTGGAGTACTATATAATACATGATGTATCTCAGGATCAGTACAGGATAAGTAATGTAATGTATGTACACAGTGGCTGTATCAGCAGGATAGTGAACGCAGCTCTGGAGTACTATATAATACAATAATACATGATGTATCTCAGGATCAGTACAGGATAAGTAATGTAATGTATGTACACAGTGGCTGTATCAGCAGAATAGTGAGCGTAGCTCTGAAGTATAATACAGGATATAACTCAGGATCAGTACAGGATAAGTAATGTAATGTATGTATAACAGTGACTGTACTGGCAGAATAGTGAGTGCAGCTCTGGAGTATAATACAGCATGTAACACATTATATCTATATTATAGAATGGTCTTGAAATGTGTAAATATGCTTTGAACATTTGGTCACTGGATACCTTCAATTCCAGTTGGAAAAGCTACCAGACGTTCTAAGGGTGCAATCCATTTACTGGGCAGCTTAGTCACTGGTTCTGAGTAATATTTCCATATGAGGGAAATCATCAGAGCGGCCTAGAAAAAAAATAAGAGTAGAAATACAAATGTCATATTTTCTGTTTTGTATAATTTATCTTGTACTGTACATATAAAACACTGTGACAGAAGACGCTGACATGTGATCCACCACACATACTCCTGGCTGAGGACTTGCTGTCCTGAATCTCTGCACAGTTACAAGTAGTTATGGAACAAAATACCCTCCTCCTCATGTGGGTAGGAAGAAGCATCTTCCTAATATCAGAAAGCGCCACCCTTGTCCACTGGTTGTGTGTGATATTGCAACTAACCTCTGTTCAAGTAAATACTGCAATACCAGACAAGGCCCACTGACATGAGTTGCATTGGTTCCAAAAAAGTCTTACACCTTCATCAAATATACTTTGTGTGGCCACTACAATGGTGTTTTTAGTTGTATGCACCCACACCATCACTGTGCCGTCCTTGTGTGTCATTTTAACTTGACAGCTTTCCTATCACTCACTGACAAAAAAAAAAAAAAAAAAATACCGCACCCAGATAGATATGTCGGATTGCTGCAAAACTTGTCCTGCCATTATGTTTCAGGCAGCTATGTGAATGATTCTAGGTGTGGTCTGGTTAGACATATTAACTTGCCACAAGAGGGCGTAAAAGTGCTTCCCCTGCTGCTCTATAAAAAGGCTCTCAGAGGCTATTTTGGGTAGTGTACCTTACTGATGTCTGCTAGACATGTCTCTACAATGAACTAAAAGACACTTTGCCCAGTTGACTGACTTTGAGAGAGGTAATCAGTGGACTAGGAGACAAGATGGTTGCTTTGACAAATTGTCCGCCATCTAGGTTATTGTGACCTGGCTGTTAGGAGGTGTTGGGGCAGTGATTACAGACTACAGGGCTGTAACATCTGTGGTAAATGTACTGCTATATACCATACAGAGCCTGTATATACCTCCATGTCCTGCCGTATTTCATCTTGTATCCAGACTACAGGTGTAACATCTGTGGTAAATGTACTGCTATATACCATACAGATCCTGTATATACCTCCATGTCCTGCCGTATCTCATCTTGTATCCAGACTACAGGTGTAACTTCTATGGTAAATGTACTGCTATATACCATACAGAACCTTTATATACCTCCATGTCCTGCCGTATCTCATCTTGTATCCAGACTACAGGTGTAACATCTGTGGTAAATGTACTGCTATATACCATACAGAGCCTGTATATACCTCCATGTCCTGCCGAATCTCATCTTGTATCCAGGCTACAGGTGTAACTTCTATGGTAAATGTACTGCTATATACCATACAGAGCCTGTATATACCTCCATGTTCTGCCGTATCTCATCTTGTATCCAGACTACAGGCCTGTAACATCTGTGGTAAATGTACTGCTATATACCATACAGAGCCTGTATATACCTCCATGTCCTGCCGTATCTCATCTTGTATCCAGACTACAGGGCTGTAACATCTGTGGTAAATGTACTGCTATATACCATACAGAGCCTATATATACCATACAGAGCCTGTATATACCTCCATGTCCTGCCGTATCTCATCTTGTATCCAGACTACAGGGCTGTAACATCTGTGGTAAATGTACTGCTATATACCATACAGAGCCTATATATACCATACAGAGCCTATATATACCTCCATGTCCTGCCGTATCTCATCTTGTATCCAGACTACAGGATCGGCTGTAATATCTGTGGTAAATGTACTGCAGGATACCATACACAACCTGTATACCTCCATGAGTACCTGATACTTCATAGGAGCCCCTGATATTTCGGCTGCCTGCCTTACCCAGTGCTGTTAGCTGTGGTCGGGGTTATATCACTTGGGCTCAGATGAAGCGTAATATAATAAATGACTCCCCCAGGACTGTAATACATTAGAACTTCATCTATGATAATGAAATATGCATATATAGATCTATAATTTACACACTTATAAATATAAACCTCGCACTTTGTTTCGCTGACACACGCCGCCATATTAACTTTACGCTACTAAAATTAAAGGGGTAAATTGTGCGGTCATGCTGGCCCCATCCACCATC